>NC_134364.1:141768216-141888216 GCF_048569485.1 Anomaloglossus baeobatrachus | reverse complement strand
GGCGAGCCACCAGAGGGAGGGGGAGAGAAGAAGGACGAAGAGGCGAGCCACCAGAGGGAGGGGGAGAGAAGAAGGACGAAGAGGCGAGCCACCAGAGGGAGGGGGAGAGAAGAAGGACGAAGAGGCGAGCCACCAGAGGGAGGGGGAGAGAAGAAGGACGAAGAGGCGAGCCACCAGAGGGAGGGGGAGAGAAGAAGGACGAAGAGGCGAGCCACCAGAGGGAGGGGGAGAGAAGAAGGACGAAGAGGCGAGCCACCAGAGGGAGGGGGAGAGAAGAAGGACGAAGAGGCGAGCCACCAGAGGGAGGGGGAGAGAAGAAGGACGAAGAGGCGAGCCACCAGAGGGAGGGGGAGAGAAGAAGGACGAAGAGGCGAGCCACCAGAGGGAGGGGGAGAGAAGAAGGACGAAGAGGCGAGCCACCAGAGGGAGGGGGAGAGAAGAAGGACGAAGAGGCGAGCCACCAGAGGGAGGGGGAGAGAAGAAGGACGAAGAGGCGAGCCACCAGAGGGAGGGGGAGAGAAGAAGGACGAAGAGGCGAGCCACCAGAGGGAGGGGGAGAGAAGAAGGACGAAGAGGCGAGCCACCAGAGGGAGGGGGAGAGAAGAAGGACGAAGAGGCGAGCCACCAGAGGGAGGGGGAGAGAAGAAGGACGAAGAGGCGAGCCACCAGAGGGAGGGGGAGAGAAGAAGGACGAAGAGGCGAGCCACCAGAGGGAGGGGGAGAGAAGAAGGACGAAGAGGCGAGCCACCAGAGGGAGGGGGAGAGAAGAAGGACGAAGAGGCGAGCCACCAGAGGGAGGGGGAGAGAAGAAGGACGAAGAGGCGAGCCACCAGAGGGAGGGGGAGAGAAGAAGGACGAAGAGGCGAGCCACCAGAGGGAGGGGGAGAGAAGAAGGACGAAGAGGCGAGCCACCAGAGGGAGGGGGAGAGAAGAAGGACGAAGAGGCGAGCCACCAGAGGGAGGGGGAGAGAAGAAGGACGAAGAGGCGAGCCACCAGAGGGAGGGGGAGAGAAGAAGGACGAAGAGGCGAGCCACCAGAGGGAGGGGGAGAGAAGAAGGACGAAGAGGCGAGCCACCAGAGGGAGGGGGAGAGAAGAAGGACGAAGAGGCGAGCCACCAGAGGGAGGGGGAGAGAAGAAGGACGAAGAGGCGAGCCACCAGAGGGAGGGGGAGAGAAGAAGGACGAAGAGGCGAGCCACCAGAGGGAGGGGGAGAGAAGAAGGACGAAGAGGCGAGCCACCAGAGGGAGGGGGAGAGAAGAAGGACGAAGAGGCGAGCCACCAGAGGGAGGGGGAGAGAAGAAGGACGAAGAGGCGAGCCACCAGAGGGAGGGGGAGAGAAGAAGGACGAAGAGGCGAGCCACCAGAGGGAGGGGGAGAGAAGAAGGACGAAGAGGCGAGCCACCAGAGGGAGGGGGAGAGAAGAAGGACGAAGAGGCGAGCCACCAGAGGGAGGGGGAGAGAAGAAGGACGAAGAGGCGAGCCACCAGAGGGAGGGGGAGAGAAGAAGGACGAAGAGGCGAGCCACCAGAGGGAGGGGGAGAGAAGAAGGACGAAGAGGCGAGCCACCAGAGGGAGGGGGAGAGAAGAAGGACGAAGAGGCGAGCCACCAGAGGGAGGGGGAGAGAAGAAGGACGAAGAGGCGAGCCACCAGAGGGAGGGGGAGAGAAGAAGGACGAAGAGGCGAGCCACCAGAGGGAGGGGGAGAGAAGAAGGACGAAGAGGCGAGCCACCAGAGGGAGGGGGAGAGAAGAAGGACGAAGAGGCGAGCCACCAGAGGGAGGGGAGAGAAGAAGGACGAAGAGGCGAGCCACCAGAGGGAGGGGGAGAGAAGAAGGACGAAGAGGCGAGCCACCAGAGGGAGGGGGAGAGAAGAAGGACGAAGAGGCGAGCCACCAGAGGGAGGGGGAGAGAAGAAGGACGAAGAGGCGAGCCACCAGAGGGAGGGGGAGAGAAGAAGGACGAAGAGGCGAGCCACCAGAGGGAGGGGGAGAGAAGAAGGACGAAGAGGCGAGCCACCAGAGGGAGGGGGAGAGAAGAAGGACGAAGAGGCGAGCCACCAGAGGGAGGGGGAGAGAAGAAGGACGAAGAGGCGAGCCACCAGAGGGAGGGGGAGAGAAGAAGGACGAAGAGGCGAGCCACCAGAGGGAGGGGGAGAGAAGAAGGACGAAGAGGCGAGCCACCAGAGGGAGGGGGAGAGAAGAAGGACGAAGAGGCGAGCCACCAGAGGGAGGGGGAGAGAAGAAGGACGAAGAGGCGAGCCACCAGAGGGAGGGGGAGAGAAGAAGGACGAAGAGGCGAGCCACCAGAGGGAGGGGGAGAGAAGAAGGACGAAGAGGCGAGCCACCAGAGGGAGGGGGAGAGAAGAAGGACGAAGAGGCGAGCCACCAGAGGGAGGGGGAGAGAAGAAGGACGAAGAGGCGAGCCACCAGAGGGAGGGGGAGAGAAGAAGGACGAAGAGGCGAGCCACCAGAGGGAGGGGGAGAGAAGAAGGACGAAGAGGCGAGCCACCAGAGGGAGGGGGAGAGAAGAAGGACGAAGAGGCGAGCCACCAGAGGGAGGGGAGAGAAGAAGGACGAAGAGGCGAGCCACCAGAGGGAGGGGGAGAGAAGAAGGACGAAGAGGCGAGCCACCAGAGGGAGGGGGAGAGAAGAAGGACGAAGAGGCGAGCCACCAGAGGGAGGGGGAGAGAAGAAGGACGAAGAGGCGAGCCACCAGAGGGAGGGGGAGAGAAGAAGGACGAAGAGGCGAGCCACCAGAGGGAGGGGGAGAGAAGAAGGACGAAGAGGCGAGCCACCAGAGGGAGGGGGAGAGAAGAAGGACGAAGAGGCGAGCCACCAGAGGGAGGGGGAGAGAAGAAGGACGAAGAGGCGAGCCACCAGAGGGAGGGGGAGAGAAGAAGGACGAAGAGGCGAGCCACCAGAGGGAGGGGGAGAGAAGAAGGACGAAGAGGCGAGCCACCAGAGGGAGGGGGAGAGAAGAAGGACGAAGAGGCGAGCCACCAGAGGGAGGGGGAGAGAAGAAGGACGAAGAGGCGAGCCACCAGAGGGAGGGGGAGAGAAGAAGGACGAAGAGGCGAGCCACCAGAGGGAGGGGGAGAGAAGGACGAAGAGGCGAGCCACCAGAGGGAGGGGGAGAGAAGGACGAAGAGGCGAGCCACCAGAGGGAGGGGGAGAGAAGGACGAAGAGGCGAGCCACCAGAGGGAGGGGGAGAGAAGGACGAAGAGGCGAGCCACCAGAGGGAGGGGGAGAGAAGGACAAAGAGGCGAGCCACCAGAGGGAGGGGAGAAGTAAGAAGAAGGGAACATCAGAGGGAGGGGAGAAGAGGGTAACAACAGAGGGAGGGAAGGGGTGGAGACGCCACTCCCTCCTCATTTTTAAAATGTATTTGTGTATTTCAGACGAGACTACATTTGAACACTTAAGTGCAAGTGCACGAGGAGCGCTCGTGAACCCCCGCCCAGATGTTCGGCAGCGTGAGGTGGTCAGCACTCTTTGACTTCCGTACCACAGAGGCAGTGAAGATAGCTGACAACAGTAAGGCTATGTTCACACACTGCGTTTTTTACCTGCGTTTTGGGTCCGTTTTTGCTGCAGAAATTTCTTGAGAAATTCTTGTAACCTTTCTGCAGACATTCCCCAGCAAATCCTATGGCAAAAAAAATTAGCTGTGCACACACTGCGTTTTTTTCTTAAGAAAATTCTTTCAGTAGATTTTCTTAAGAAAAAGAATGAGCATGTCACTTCTTTTCTGCAGCTAACTGCGTTTTTTGCCATAGATAATTGGCACAATAATGCAGGGAGCAACCAGCGGTAAAAACGCACCAAAAACGGACCGAAAACGCACCAAAAACGCACCGAAAACGCGGCAAAAACGCAGGTGCGTTTTTGGTGCGTTTTTTAACACAGGTGCACTCTTAAGAAATTTCTTAAGAAAAATTATTTTTCTAGTGTGAACATAGCCTTAAAGGGAAGGTGTTTTAGAAAAAAAATTGTTTAATAACATTAATACTTTATTTTTTCAGTTATGTTTAAATATATTTGCTTTTGAGAAAAATATAAAAAAAACAATTAAAAGTTTGATATTTTCCACTCAAACACTGGGGAGAGAAGCTGCTGAAATTTATCTGTAGAGCTACTGTAGAACTAGCTCCCATTACAGCTGCAGTAAAGTGGGCGGAGTCTGCTCTCCTGTGTGTGATGTCACAGCTCCCCCCAATCTGGGTGTTTCCAAAAGGATAAGCGAGAGTGAAGTTTAGAAATCACAGTGCGGAGCCATGGTGGTGGCCGCAAACTGATCCTTATATCTCTCAAGTGTCACTAAGGTCAGCTGCATAGTGCCCCGCTCGCTGACCATCTCCCTGTGTCCCGCTGTACCTCGTGCCCCATATACTGTGCTGCCGGCCGGGGACCGGAGGTACGCGGTGACATGCGGCAAGGAGGGGTGATCTGCAGCCTGAGCGGCACAGCACTACAAGTGTCATGCCACAATCACCGCACCCAGCTGCATGCACACACCTCAGACTTGCGCCTCGGCAGCCTGTCCTTTCAGCGATCACAGTACGAGCAGCGGAGACCCGAGGCGAGCACATGCACGGAGGAAAAGGGGGGGGGGGGGGGGTGGTGACGGGGCTGACCGGCAGAGAGCCGCCAAGGGGGGGGGGGGGGGGGGAAGAGAGGGTTACCAGCAGAGCGCGACGGTGGGGGTTGACCGGCAAAGTGGGGAGCAGTCAGGATCAGTTACGGTGCAATCACTGCTGCCCATCACCAGTTCTCACCCCATCCATCCCGGTGGGTGACAGGGGGAAAGTGGAGCACACAGCATAGCTGTGAGCTCCACAAGGATGGCGCTGATCTCCTCCCTCTGCTGTGATCTGGACAGCCAGGGGCGCGTGCAGACGACAGCAGACGCTGTTTCTGTGTTAAGTATACGTTCACAGTCTGACTTCGGTTACGGTCTTAAATGCATAGAGGGCTGCCATAAGGAAGGTGAGTAACTCTCGTTACTCACAGCAATTCTAAGATGGCCGCCCCCAGTGCTTCAGTAACACTGGAATTAAATATAAACTAAATAAACAGTGAATTTAATTTTGCATTAAAAACACTTAATTCCATAATCACTATTTTTAATACAAAAAAAAAAAAAGCGACACCTTCCCTTTAAGAAATTGTAGTTTCAGCTGTTTCTGTTATGGATGAGAGGGAAGGGGGGGGGGGGTTGTTCCTGTGAGGGCACAAAAGGTGGCAATGTGAACTGGGGCATAGTGTAGAGAGGCAGTGGAGGGGACTTATGGAGAAGGGCAGAGTCGGGGGATATTTTGTGCAGTAGGCACAGCACTAATTTCTTCAGGCGCAGGAGGGGATTATTTCATACTTAAGGTCGGGAAGCGCTGCTGAAGACGGAGACAAGGGGAGCCTGGAAAGACAGGTTGTACAAGTGACGTGCCAGCATGGCATCTGGACTACAGAGAGCAGCATACCCACAGGGGAGCGCCGCCCACAGCCACAGGGGAGCGCCGCCCACAGCCACAGGGGAGCGCCGCCCACAGCCACAGGGGAGCGCCGCCCACAGCCACAGGGGAGCGCCGCCCACAGCCACAGGGGAGCGCCGCCCACAGCCACAGGGGAGCGCCGCCCACAGCCACAGGGGAGCGCCGCCCACAGCCACAGGGGAGCGCCGCCCACAGCCACAGGGGAGCGCCGCCCACAGCCACAGGGGAGCGCCGCCCACAGCCACAGGGGAGCGCCGCCCACAGCCACAGGGGAGCGCCGCCCACAGCCACAGGGGAGCGCCGCCCACAGCCACAGGGGAGCGCCGCCCACAGCCACAGGGGAGCGCCGCCCACAGCCACAGGGGAGCGCCGCCCACAGCCACAGGGGAGCGCCGCCCACAGCCACAGGGGAGCGCCGCCCACAGCCACAGGGGAGCGCAGCCCACAGCCACAGGGGAGCGCAGCCCACAGCCACAGGGGAGCGCAGCCCACAGCCACAGGGGAGCGCAGCCCACAGCCACAGGGGAGCGCCGCCCACAGCCACAGGGGAGCGCAGCCTACAGCCACAGGGGAGCGCAGCCCACAGCCACAGGGGAGCGCAGCCCACAGCCACAGGGGAGCGCAGCCCACAGCCACAGGGGAGCGCAGCCCACAGCCACAGGGGAGCGCAGCCCACAGCCACAGGGGAGCGCAGCCCACAGCCACAGGGAGCAGTATACAGTCACAGGGAGCAGTATACAGTCACAGGGAGCAGTATACAGTCACAGGGAGCAGTATACAGTCACAGGGAGCAGTATACAGTCACAGGGAGCAGTATACAGTCACAGGGAGCAGTATACAGTCACAGGGAGCGCTGCACACGGGAGCAGTATACAGTCACAGGGAGCAGTATACAGTCACAGGGAGCGCTATACACGGGAGCAGTATACAGTCACAGGGAGCAGTATACAGTCACAGGGAGCAGTATACAGTCACAGGGAGCAGTATACAGTCACAGGGAGCAGTATACAGTCACAGGGAGCAGTATACAGTCACAGGGAGCAGTATACAGTCACAGGGAGCAGTATACAGTCACAGGGAGCAGTATACAGTCACAGGGAGCAGTATACAGTCACAGGGAGCAGTATACAGTCACAGGGAGCAGTATACAGTCACAGGGAGCAGTATACACGGGAGCAGTATACAGTCACAGGGAGCGCTGCACACGGGAGCAGTATACAGTCACAGGGAGCAGTATACAGTCACAGGGAGCGCTATACACGGGAGCAGTATACAGTCACAGGGAGCAGTATACAGTCACAGGGAGCGCTATACACGGAGCAGTATACAGTCACAGGGAGCAGTATACAGTCACAGGGAGCAGTATACAGTCACAGGGAGCGCCATACACGGGAGCAGTATACAGTCACAGGGAGCGCCATACACGGGAGCAGTATACAGTCACAGGGAGCGCCATACACGGGAGCAGTATACAGTCACAGGGAGCGCCATACACGGGAGCAGTATACAGTCACAGGGAGCGCCATACACGGGAGCAGTATACAGTCACAGGGAGCGCCATACACGGGAGCAGTATACAGTCACAGGGAGCAGTATACAGTCACAGGGAGCAGTATACAGTCACAGGGAGCAGTATACAGTCACAGGGAGCAGTATACAGTCACAGGGAGCAGTATACAGTCACAGGGAGCAGTATACAGTCACAGGGAGCAGTATACAGTCACAGGGAGCAGTATACAGTCACAGGGAGCAGTATACAGTCACAGGGAGCAGTATACAGTCACAGGGAGCAGTATACAGTCACAGGGAGCAGTATACAGTCACAGGGAGCAGTATACAGTCACAGGGAGCAGTATACAGTCACAGGGAGCAGTATACAGTCACAGGGAGCAGTATACAGTCACAGGGAGCAGTATACAGTCACAGGGAGCAGTATACAGTCACAGGGAGCAGTATACAGTCACAGGGAGCAGTATACAGTCACAGGGAGCAGTATACAGTCACAGGGAGCAGTATACAGTCACAGGGAGCAGTATACAGTCACAGGGAGCAGTATACAGTCACAGGGAGCAGTATACACGGGAGCAGTATACAGTCACAGGAGCAGTATACACGGGAGCAGTATACAGTCACAGGGAGCAGTATACACGGGAGCAGTATACAGTCACAGGGAGCAGTATACACGGGAGCAGTATACAGTCACAGGGAGCAGTATACACGGGAGCAGTATACAGTCACAGGGAGCAGTATACAGTCACAGGGAGCGCTGCACACGGGAGCAGTATACAGTCACAGGGAGCGCTATACACGGGAGCAGTATACAGCCACAGGAGCGCTATACACGGGAGCAGTATACAGCCACAGGGAGCGCCATACACGGGAGCAGTATACAGTCACAGGGAGCGCCATACACGGGAGCAGTATACAGTCACAGGGAGCGCCATACACGGGAGCAGTATACAGTCACAGGGAGCGCTATACACGGGAGCAGTATACAGTCACAGGAGCGCTATACACGGGAGCAGTATACAGCCACAGGGAGCGCCATACACAGGAGCAGTATACAGTCACAGGAGCGCCATACACGGGAGCAGTATACAGTCACAGGGAGCGCTATACACGGGAGCAGTATACAGTCACAGGGAGCGCCATACACGGGAGCAGTATACAGTCACAGGGAGCGCTATACACGGGAGCAGTATACAGTCACAGGGAGCGCCATACACGGGAGCAGTATACAGTCACAGGGAGCGCTATACACGGGAGCAGTATACAGTCACAGGGAGCGCTATACACGGGAGCAGTATACAGTCACAGGAGCGCCATACACGGGAGCAGTATACAGTCACAGGGAGCGCTATACACGGGAGCAGTATACAGTCACAGGGAGCGCTATACACGGGAGCAGTATACAGTCACAGGGAGCGCTATACACGGGAGCAGTATACAGTCACAGGAGCGCTATACACGGGAGCAGTATACAGTCACAGGAGCGCCATACACGGGAGCAGTATACAGTCACAGGGAGCGCCATACACGGGAGCAGTATACAGTCACAGGGAGCGCTATACACGGGAGCAGTATACAGTCACAGGGAGCGCTATACACGGGAGCAGTATACAGTCACAGGGAGCGCTATACACGGGAGCAGTATACAGTCACAGGAGCGCTATACACGGGAGCAGTATACAGTCACAGGAGCGCTATACACGGGAGCAGTATACAGTCACAGGAGCGCTATACACGGGAGCAGTATACAGTCACAGGAGCGCCATACACGGGAGCAGTATACAGTCACAGGGAGCGCTATACACGGGAGCAGTATACAGTCACAGGAGCGCTATACACGGGAGCAGTATACAGTCACAGGAGCGCTATACACGGGAGCAGTATACAGTCACAGGAGCGCTATACACGAAGCAGTATACAGTCACAGGGAGCAGTATACAGTCACAGGAGCGCTATACACGGGAGCAGTATACAGTCACAGGGAGCGCTATACACGGGCCATTGCACACACGCAGCGCTCTATACTCACTCAGGCCCAGCACTATCACGATCACCGCCGTCATCGCCATCTCGGTGAGTTTCGGTTGTAATCCACAGACAAACAAACTTGCTAGCCACGCCCTGTGACGACATGAAACACCTGCCGCACCTTGATAGAGATGTAACGCAGATTGGTCCTAAGTTTCACCATCTCTTCTGTGATTGGATAATTTTCTGTCATTCACAGCGTCGGTCAGGTAAGATGAAACCCAGCCCTAGAAATGGTCGGTCAGGAAGTGTCTGAGGAACAGGGCGGAGCCTCTCCCCTCCCCCTCCCTCCTGTATACACCGTCCTGTCCTCTCCTCTCCTGTCCTGTATACACTGTCCTCTCCTCTCTTCTCCTCTCCTCTCCTCTCCTCTCCTCTCCTGTATACACCGTCCTGTTCTCTCCTCTCCTCTCCTCTCCTCTCCTGTATACACCGTCCTGTCCTCTCCTCTCCTGTCCTGTATACACTGTCCTCTCCTCTCTTCTCCTCTCCTCTCCTCTCCTCTCCTCTCCTGTATACACCGTCCTGTTCTCTCCTCTCCTCTCCTCTCCTGTATACACCGTCCTGTCCTCTCCTCTCCTGTCCTGTATACACTGTCCTCTCCTCTCTTCTCCTCTCCTCTCCTCTCCTGTATACACCGTCCTGTTCTCTCCTCTCCCCTCCTGTCCTGTATACACCGTCCTGTTCTCTCCTCTCCCCTCCTGTCCTGTATACACCGTCCTGTCCTCTCCTCTCCTCTTCTGTCCTGTATACACCATCCTGTCCTCTTCTCACCCCTCCTGTCCTGTATACACCGTCCTGTCCTCTCCTCACCCCTCCTGTCCTGTATACACCGTCCTGTCCTCTCCTCACCCCTCCTGTCCTGTATACACCGTCCTGTCATCTCCTCACCCCTCCTGTTCTGTATACACCGTCCTGTCCTCTCCTCACCCCTCCTGTCCTGTATACACCGTCCTGTCATCTCCTCACCCCTCCTGTCTTGTATACACCGTCCTGTCCTCTTCTCACCCCTCCTGTCCTGTATACACCGTCCTGTCCTCTCCTCACCCCTCCTGCCTGTATACACCGTCCTGCCCTCTCCTCACCCCCTCCTGTCCTGTATACACCGTCCTGTACCCTCCTCTCCCCTCCTGTCCTGTATACACCGTCCTGTCCTCTCCTCACCCCTCCTGTTCTGTATACACCGTCCTGTCCTCTCCTCACCCCTCCTGTCCTGTATACACCATCCTGTCCTTTCCTCACCCCTCCTGTCCTGTATACACCGTCCTGTCCTCTCCTCACTCCTCCTGCCTGTATACACCGTCCTGTCCTCTCCTCACCCCTCCTGTCCTGTATACACCGTCCTGTCCTCTCCTCACCCCTCCTGTCCTGTATACACCGTCCTGTCCTCTCCTCACCCCTCCTGTCTTGTATACACCGTCCTGTACCCTCCTCACCCATCCTGTACTGTATACACCGTCCTGTCCTCTCCTCACCCCTTCTGTCCTGTATACACCGTCCTGTCCTCTCCTCACTCCTCCTGTCCTATATACACCGTCCTGTACCCTCCTCACCCCTCCTGTCCTGTATACACCGTCCTGTCCTCTCCTCACCCCTCCTGTCCTGTATACACCGTCCTGTCCTCTCCTCACCCCTCCTGTCCTGTATACACCGTCCTGTCCTCTCCTCACCCCTCCTGTCCTGTATACACCGTCCTGTCCTCTCCTCACTCCTCCTGTCCTGTATACACCGTCCTGTACCCTCCTCACCCCTCCTGTCCTGTATACACCGTCCTGTCCTCTCCTCACCCCTCCTGTCCTGTATACACCGTCCTGTCCTCTCCTCACCCCTCCTGTAATGTATACACCGTCCTGTCCTCTCCTCACCCCTCCTGTCCTGTATACACCGTCCTGTCCTCTCCTCACCCCTCCTGTTCTGTATACACTGTCCTGTACCCTCCTCACCCCTCCTGTCCTGTATACACCGTCCTGTCCTCTCCTCACCCCTCCTGTCCTGTATACACCGTCCTGTCCTCTCCTCACCCCTCCTGTTCTGTATACACCGTCCTGTCCTCTCCTCACCCCTCCTGTCCTGTATACACCGTCCTGTCCTCTCCTCACCCCTCCTGTCCTGTATACACCGTCCTGTCCTCTCCTCACCCCTCCTGTTCTGTATACACTGTCCTGTACCCTCCTCACCCCTCCTGTCCTGTATACACCGTCCTGTCCTCTCCTCACCCCCTCCTGTCCTATATACACCGTCCTGTACCCTCCTCACCCCTCCTGTCCTGTATACACCGTCCTGTACCCTCCTCACCCCTCCTGTCCTGTATACACCGTCCTGTACCCTCCTCACCCCTCCTGTCCTGTATACACCGTCCTGTCCTGTATACACCGTCCTGTCCTCTCCTCACCCCTCCTGTTCTGTATACACCGTCCTGTACCCTCCTCACCCCTCCTGTCCTGTATACACCGTCCTGTCCTCTCCTCACGCCTCCTGTTCTGTATACACCTTCCTGTCCTCTCCTCACCCCTCCTGTTCTGTATACACTGTCCTGTCCTCTCCTCACCCCTCCTGTCCTGTATACACCGTCCTGTACCCTCCTCACCCCTCCTGTTCTGTATACACCTTCCTGTCATCTCCTCACCCCTCCTGTTCTGTATACACTGTCCTGTCCTCTCCTCACCCCTCCTGTCCTGTATACACCGTCCTGTCCTCTCCTCACGCCTCCTGTTCTGTATACACCTTCCTGTCCTCTCCTCACCCCTCCTGTTCTGTATACACTGTCCTGTCCTCTCTCCTCACCCCTCCTGTCCTGTATACACCGTCCTGTCCTATCCTCACCCCTCCTATCCTGTATATGTAGCACCCCACGGGACCTGCAGGGCATGACACATCACTGGACCAGTGGTTTTGTGGGGTTGCTGTGAATGGCTTGACCCGGCTTCGTGGCCCCGTCTGCTACAGGCAAAGAGAGAGTCAATAGGGGGGGTTTGCTTTGCAGCACCACGTATGGTGTGTGGCCAGGGATTAGCCGCCACTGCAAGATGTCACTCTCCGGGGCTGATGTTACCGCAGCCCAGAAAGTCCAGCTCCCCAAAGATTGAGCAAGCCCCAGGGAGGACGGTGGTGACGAGAGAAGGGACGTTGGCGTCGAAGCGCGGGGTCCCGGAAAATCAGAGTCTCACACAGAGGCTGCGGTTGGAGATGTTTTATTCACAGTTCGTGTGCTGCGCCTGCAGAGTACCGGTCATCGCCGTGACGGGCCCCAGTCGATCCCGGATGAAGCAGAGGTCACCACCGGTGTTGTGAAGCATGTGAGACCTTCCTCCTTGCACCTTGTAGTGTGGTTCCCCGTGGCGTGAAGCTACTTGGGGACCCCAGTGTCCTTGGCTTTAGTTGTCGTCCCGTTCGCAGGCAGCTTGAAACTTGTTATGGACCCGACCGTGGCCATGGCTCCTGTCTCTATCCGCTGCTGTGTCCCGGGACTTTTGGTGGTGGGCAGTGGGACGTGAAATCCCCCTTCCCTGCAGATTTGTTAGAGTCCATGAAGGTTTCCCTAACCGAGGGCTCTGCACTCTGACAGGCGCCGGTTCTGAAGGGGCTGTTGGGGGCTCACCCTTCAGCTACCGAGTTGCTCCTCTGTCTCACAGCGCCACTTGGTAGTTTCCTGCTTTTCTCTGCCCGGTACCCCGGTCGGCCCCTCTGGGGGAAGCCGTTCGACAGCCCCCCAGGGGCCTTGCTCTTCTCTGCCTCAAGCTGTTCTCTCTCCTGGTGTCTGTTCTGAACTTTTGCAGTGTTCTGAAGTGAAACTGTGTGAGCTCGCTCACTTCCCAGGCAGCCCCCACCTTTCTGATGACTCATGCTGCCCAGGAATTTCCCAGCCTGGCTGCCTGAGTAATGTAAGTGCTGTCTCACTAACTGGGTGTTTATGTAAGTATATTGTGTAAACTCCAAGCACCAGCAGTTAACCTCCTTCTACTCGGGATAAGCATTACACCTTAAGACAGATGCAATACTCTGTGGTGACTGAAGCCTCAGGGGCGCCACATTCCCCCACAGCAAATGGCAGCACTCCCGGGCTGCAACCAAGCAAAATTAGTACACCACAATTTTTGTTATGCACATAAACAATTGAACATTCTTCCCTTTATGGGAGGCAGGATCACTTGAACGTTGCAAACATCATTACTCCTATTAGTTCTATAAATCCTTATACACTTTACACGAAAAGCAGAAAAAAACATAGCAAAAGAGCAGAGCAAAATAGCATATCATAACTCTATATCTGTACATTAATAGCATCAATCAAACTTTTCAGTAGCAAACTCCATGGTGTCAAAAATAGTTGCTAGTTGTTTACAAAGGCAGTCCTGGCCACGCATATCACAGTGGCCCAGATATCCACTTTGCCAAGCAAAAGAAGAAAAACATTCAGTACTTCCTATAAAGGCTACCAAGTCTGTAACTATGTACTCCTTTTTAAAATACATATTTACATGCCCCACTTTTGCACTACAGGTGCACAATGCCGCAGCCGAGGGCACTCCAGGCATCCAGGGTTGGGGACAATAACAGAGCTGGTCTCAGTGCGGGCCGCACCGCCGGAGTTACTGTTGGACAGCCATGGGAGCTCAACACTTCCACCCCGTGCCCTGGGTCCCTCCGGTCACCGCTCGCCATGGCTTGCACCTGCTCCATCCGAGCCACTAATCTTTTCCTGCGTCCTGGGGAGGCGGCAGCTCCCAGCTTTCGTGGTAAGCTTTGGTTTACCATAAAGTCATGTCCGGTAAGTCTCTGGCAGTGGGGCTTTCTTTCGCGCTCTTTCTGGGCACCACCCACACTTTTGCACTCTTTTTGGGTTCCATCCACAATGCCACGCCCCTTCTTTACCCGTGTCGGATGGTTAATGGCCGTAAGTTTTTGTAAAGTCCATGAAGGCGCATAGTATCCGCTGTTATGCGCTCGCGACCCTGCTCGCAGCTCCAAATGTAGCACCCCACAGGACCTGCAGGGCATAACTCGTCACCGTACCAGTGGTTTTATGGGGTTGCTGTGAATGACCTGACCCGGCTCTGTGGCCCTGTCACCTACAACGAAAGAGAGAGTCAAAAGGGGGGATGGGGGGTTTGCTTTGCAGCGCCACCCATGGTGCGCAGCTAGGGGTTAGTCGCCTCTGCGAGATGTCGCTCTCCTCCAGGGCTGATGTTACCGCAGTCCAGATAGACCAGCTCCCCACAGGTGGAGTGAGCCCCGGGGAGGACGGTGGTGACTGGGGAAAGGCCGTTGGTGCCGAAGCGTGGGGCGGCGACGCTGGCAAATCAGATTCTCACACAGGGGCTGCGGTTCCAGGTGTTTTACTCACAGTTCATGTGCTGCGCCCGCAGAGTACCGGTCATCGCCATGACGGGTCCCAGCCGATACCGGATGAAGCAGAGGTCACCACCGGTGTTGTGAAGCATGTGAGACCTTCCTCTTTGCGCCTTGTAATGTGAATCCCTGTGGCGTGAAGCTACTTGGGGACCCCAGTGTCCTTGGCTTTAGTTGTCATCACGTACGCAGGCAGCTTGAAATTTGTTACGGGCCCGACCATGGCCACGGCTTCTGTCTCTATCCGCTGCTGTGTCCCGGGACTTTTGGTGGTGGGCAGTAGGACGTGAAATCCCCCTTCCCTCCAGATTTGTTAGAGTCCATGAAGGTTTCCCTAACCGAGGGCTCGGCACCCTGACTGGCGCCGGTTCTGAAGGGGCTGTTGGGGGCTCACTCTCCAGCTACCGAGTTGCTCCTCTGTCTCACAGCGCCACTTGGTAGTCTCTTGCTTCTCTCTGTCTGCTCGGTACCCGGTCGGCCCCTCTGGGGGAAGCAGTTCTACATCCCCCCCCAGAGGCCTTGCTCTTCTCTGCCTCAAGCTGTTCTCTCTTTTGTGTCTGTTCTGAAGTCCTGCAGTGTTCTGAAGTGAAACTGTGTGTGCTCGCTCACTTCCCAGGCAGCCCCCACCTTTTTGATGACTCATCCTGCCCGGGAATTTCCCAGCCTGGCTGCCTGAGTAATGTAAGTGTTGGCTCACTAAGGCCCCTTTCACACCACTGGCATTTCGCCGGATCCGGCACACTCCAGTACAGTGTAATACAGTACAATGGCATTGCGGCAACCTCCGGTCACATGCTGTCATGTGATCGGAGCTTGCCGTGATGCCATTGTACAGTATAAACACTGTACTGGAGTGTGCCGGATGCGGCGAAATGCTGGATGTGTGAAACGGGCCTTACTGGGTGTTTATGTATGTCAGGTTCTCGGTCCGATCGCGCCGCCCACCACCTGTCGCACCAACCCTTGTGCTCCCCGCTGAGCCCTCTCTCCTGCTACCTCGTCCATACCTTTTCCCCATCGGTCCCGGCTCCGCGCCGCACACTCACTGCAGCCACCTGCGTTCCAGCGTCCTGCCTCTCCTGTGGTCTCAGCTCTGATTTCCGGGTTGCGGGTCTCTCACAAGCACACTAGAGGGCGCGCGCATGCACTCACCTAGAGTTAAAGGGCCAGCACAGCTGTCTGGAATATAACTGCTAATCAACCTTGGGTATTTAAGACTTCCTATTCCCAATGGCCAGTGCTTGTTCAACGTGTCCCTGTAGCTTGTCTCTTGTATCGGTTGTTCAGGACCCTCTATGCCTGTGCTTGGTGTAACTGTCTGCAGATCCTGAGTACTGTTCTCAGCACACACTTCAGCCTGATCCCTGTAACCTGCACCAGTCTTCAGGTCTGAACTTCAGCCTGATCCCTGTAACCTGCACCAGTCTTCAGTTCTGAACTTCAGCCTAATCCCTGTGACCTGCACCAGTCTTCAGGTCTGAACTTCAGCCTAATCCCTGTGACCTGTACCAGTCTTCAGTTCTGAACTTCAGCCTAATCCCTGTGACCTGCACCAGTCTTCAGTTCTGGACTTCAGCCTAATCCCTGTAACCTGCACCAGTCTTCAGTTCTGGACTTCAGCCTGATCCCTGTAACCTGCACCAGTCTTCAGTTCTGGACTTCAGCCTGATCCCGTTAACCTGTACCAGTCTTCAGTTCTGGACTTCAGCCTGATCCCTGTAACCTGCACCAGTCTTCAGTTCTGGACTTCAGCCTGATCCCGTTAACCTGTACCAGTCTTCAGTTCTGGACTTCAGCCTGATCCCTGTAACCTGCACCAGTCTTCAGTTCTGGACTTCAGCCTAATCCCTGTGACCTGCACAAGTCTTCAGTTCTGGACTTCAGCCTGATCCCTGTAACCTGCACCAGTCTTCAGTTCTGGACTTCAGCCTGATCCCGTTAACCTGTACCAGTCTTCAGTTCTGGACTTCAGCCTGATCCCTGTAACCTGCACCAGTCTTCAGTTCTGGACTTCAGCCTAATCCCTGTGACCTGCACCAGTCTTCAGTTCTGGACTTCAGCCTGATCCCTGTAACCTGTACCAGTCTTCAGTTCTGGACTTCAGCCTAATCCCTGTGACCTGCACAAGTCTTCGGTTCTGGACTTCTGCTTGATCCCGTTAACCTGTACCTGGTTCAGATCAGATCCTGTATCTATAAGACTCTATTCCAGTGATGGCGAACCTATGGCACATGTGCCAGCCGGGTCACGCAGAGCCCTTTTTGCCGGCACGCGCACTGTCGCCTCATCCTGCCGCTTTGCACTGCTGGTGTGGTCACGCCGGCAGTTTAAAGTTGTGTTGGAGCAGAGGGACATTTCTCCTTGCTCTGACACTCCTCCTCTCCTAGGCCGCAGGTCTGTTGCCTAGGAGACGGAGGAGCGTCAGTAAGCGGCACCGTCGTAATGACGTCTTCTGGCCGCGCGGAAACTGAGGACCCAGCGGTGCGCAGCGGGTGCTGGAAGCTGAGTTGTGTGGGGGGTTTTTTTGTTGTTTTTTTTTAAACTTGTGTGTGGCCGTGCCAAGGAAGGGGGGGGGGTTCAGTGCCAGCATGGAGGAAACAAACATGCCAGCATGGGGAAAACATACATGCCAGGATGGGGAGAACATGCATGCCAGCATGGGGGAAACATGCATGCCAGCATGGGGGAAACATGCATGCCTGGATGGGGAAACATGCATGCCAGCATGAGGGAAACATGCATGCCAGCATGGGGGAAACATGCATGCCAGGATGGGGGAAACATGCATGCCTGGATGGGGAAACATGCATGCCAGCATGGAGGAAACAAACATGCCAGCATGGGGAAAACATACATGCCAGGATGGGGAGAACATGCATGCCAGCATGGGGGAAACATGCATGCCAGCATGGGGGAAACATGCATGCCTGGATGGGGAAACATGCATGCCAGCATGAGGGAAACATGCATGCCTGGATGGGGAAACATGCATGCCAGGATGGGGGAAACATGCATGCCTGGATGGGGAAACATGCATGCCAGCATGAGGGAAACATGCATGCCAGCATGGGGGAAACATGCATGCCTGGATGGGGAAACATGCATGCCTGGATGGGGAAACAAGCATGCCAGCATGAGGGAAACATACATGCCTGGATGGGGAAACAAGCATGCCAGCATGAGGGAAACATGCATGCCTGGATGGGGGAAACATGCATGCCAGCATGGGGGAAACATGCATGCCAGGATGGGGGAAACATGCATGCCAGGATGGAGGAAACATGCATGCCAGGATGGGGGAAACATGCATGCCAGGATGGGGGAAACATGCATGCCAGGATGGGGGAAACATGCATGCCAGGATGGAGGAAACATGCATGCCAGGATGGGGGAAACATGCATGCCAGGATGGGGGAAACATGCATGCCAGGATGGAGGAAACATGCATGCCAGGATGGGGGAAACATGCATGCCAGGATGGGGGAAACATGCATGCCAGGATGGGGGAAACATGCATGCCAGGATGGGGGAAACATGCATGCCAGGATGGGGGAAACATGCATGCCAGGATGGGGGAAACATGTGTAAGGGGTGGGCAGACCCCTTACAATGAAAGACAGTTTACCCGGAATGTTGTTATTAATAAAAATGTTTTTATTGTTATTACATTGTTTTAGTGGGTTCCCCTAGTGGCCGGGTGGGACGGCTGTCACCACAGAAACAGGGCAGAGGAAAGGAGGAGCCGGCAGCAGAAAGGGGAGGGAGGAGAAGTGTTGGTAAGAAAAAAAGTTCAGAGCCAGAGGCAGTCGAGTCCGGGACGGGAGAGAAGAAGGAAAAGGGGCAGAGTGTGGGAGCTGGGTGAATAGGAAAGCCGGAGAGAAGAGGAGAAGGCGGAACCTCAAGTGCGAAGCAGTACTGGTGTGGGTCCGGTCTGTGGGTAGCCGTAGTGGGAGCCAGGTGAAGCAGATTAGCCGGGCACATCCCCACTGGAGGAGACGTCAGGGACAGGTTTTTCCCTCCTAGCAACACATGTGAAGTCACCTGAAGTGCTGTACCCTTGTGAAGAAGTATGTAATAAAAGAATGCCTACTAGTTCAATTGATCCACGTCTACGGAGTCTCTGTTCAACTGACGACGGCGTCTGCACTACCACACTCTGCCCCACCATGTCATCTCCTGTCCCCAAAGTGACGGCGGCACCAGGGGTAAGCCTGATAGCAAGGGCCACGACTACAATCCCCGAGGCACCCCTGGCACCCCGTTACACATGCATACCTGGATGGGGGAAACATGCATGCCTGGATGGGGGAAACATGCATGCCTGGATGGGGGAAACATGCATACCTGGATGGGGGAAACATGCATGCCAGGATGGGGGAAACATGCATGCCAGGATGGGGGAAACATGCATGCCAGCATGGGGGAAACATGCATGCCTGGATGGGGGAAACATGCATGCCTGGATGGGGGAAACATGCATGCCAGGATGGGGGAAACATGCATGCCAGGATGGGGGAAACATGCATGCCAGGATGGGGGAAACATACATGCCAGGATGGAGGAAACATGTGACGCCCTGGCAAAACCAGGTTGTCACAGAGACTGCACAAATCTTCCAGGTGCAGGACTCAATCCTCCTTGGTCTTCCAACACAACCCCACACACAGGTACAAACACCAGCCACAAAGTCTATCACACCCCCCCAGGACAATAGGGACACACCAGTGGATGGGGCCAGGCAGATGGCGACGCCCACCTAGGGGTCCTGAGGTGTCAGGGGAGGGAACAAGTGAGTGAGAGCTAGAGACAGAACTGAGTAGACAGAGGAAGTGAGAGGAGTGAAGTGGTAGTCGGGGGTTGTAACTCCCGGACTACCTGAGCTGACTAGGTGGCAGACAACAGAGCAGGGCCACAGGCGACGGAGATCCGGTCACGGGAGACCTTAAGTGGACCGGGGCAGGGTTGTAGCCCGCCGGTGCCGACAGCGGGAATCCGGTCCGGAGGCCATGCACAGTTTGGGTACCTGGACCCTAGGGCGAGGACAGCTTCAAGCCCCTTGTCAATTAGCCAGCAGGGGACAAGATTCCACGTCTTGTCCCGCTAGTGAGCCCAGATAGAGCGAGACGGAAGCGCAATGTGGGGGATAGGGCGTCTGCAAGTGCCTGCAAAAATCCCAAGGGTCAGATCTCGCGGGCAACAGCTCCCACAGCAAAGACACCGGGAGCGGACTTTTCCCATTTCATGCGGACTAGTCAACACAAGACAAAAACTCAAAAGTGCAGGAAGAAGGGCCCCTGTCCTGTCAGCCGGTGTGCGGGACCCGAGCACACCCCTCCAGAGGCTACCGGTATCCGGCACTTGGTTTACTACTTGGACTTTGTGTGGTTTATTCAACAACAGTGAGAGTACACCGGTGCCATCCGGTCCAGCCTGCAGACAGCGCCCGAACACTGCACTCCACCTACACCTGGGCCCCGGGACAACACCTCCCCTACCCGTGGAGGGGATACCATCTTGCTGCCCCGCTCCATCAGCCCCGGGCGTCCCATACAAAGGCAGCGGCGGTATCACCAACCATCACCGCGACCCACGGGTGGCGTCACTGACAAACTCTTCCCTGTAAATAACCCCTTTATTATTGTTGTGGGCGACAGGCTGCTGCAAAAGCCCCGGATCTGGCTGCCACTCAAGCCACAGCCACGATCCCGGATCCGAGCGTCTCGAGTAGCTCCACACTGGCCGTGGCCTGCCCCCCCGCCCGCGACACATGCATGCCAGGATGAGGAAAATATACATGCCAGGATGAGGGAAACATACATGCCAGGATGGACGAAACATGCATGCCAGGATGGGGAAAATATACATGCCAGGATGGGGAAAATATACATGCCAGGATGGAGGAAACATGCATGCCAGGATGGAGGAAACAAACATGCCAGGATGGAGGAAACATGCATGCCAGGATGGAGGAAACAAACATGCCGGGATGGGGAAAATATACATGCCAGGATGGGGCAAACATGCATGCCAGGATGGGGGAAACATGCAGGCCAGGATGGGGGAAACATGCATGCCAGGATGGAGGAAACATGCATGCCAGCATGGAGGAAACAAACATGCCGGGATGGGGGAAACATGCATGCCAGGATGTTGGAAATATTTACCAGGAGGGGGAACATTTACCAGGATGGGGGAACATGTCAGGATGGGGGTACATTTACCAGGATGGGGGAACTTTTACCAGGATGAGGAATATTTACCAAGATGGGGCCATCATGGGGACAAATATACCAGAATGTAGGAAATATATATCAGGATGGGGGGCATGTTTACCAGGAAGTGGCCCAGGAAGGGGGATATAACTACACAATGAAGTGGGAGGGAAGCATTCCATGCTAAAATCCCTGTTAAATATGCTGCAATTTTTTCCAGAAAGATCAATCCAACTGCTGTGTCTGGAAAGGGCAGTGGCAGTGGCTCAGCTTCAATGTGTAAGCGTGCATGAGCCTGATGCCCCCTGCTGAGGAGAAGAGAAGACGGCAAAGGTAAGGTTACAATCAATTATTTACATAATAGGATTGGTTGGCACTTCGGAAAAAAATTGGGTTTAGGGTTACAGTTTGGGCACTTGGCCTGTGAAAGGTTCGCCATGACTGCTCTATCCTGTGAATCCTGCTTGTTCCGGCTTTCGTGAATCTAGGCCGTCTGCGGTTACGCCCGACAGTCCCTGTATAGGGGTTTGCTCTGCGTTGCGTTGCGCCGCAGCGGAGTCCGCTGCATGGTCCAGTGGGTGCACTCGCAGGACTATTGTTACAATGTAAGGGTATATGCGCACGTTGCGTTCTGGTGTGACAAATAAAAAGCAGCCTTTTGTCACTGCATGTGCGTTTCAAAAAGCAGCCAAAATGCTGCGTTTTGGATGCATTTTGAATGCATTTTGGATGCATTTTTGACAGTGTGGTCCCACTCGGCTCTCCTACATCCCCATAGAGCATGGCTGGCTGCGAGACAGACCCGCGCGATCAGAATGAACTCGGATGAACGTCACCCGACTTCATTGTCATCGCGTGGCTCTGTTTGTGTGCGCCGCACCTGATTTGCGATCACAGGTGAACGACTCACCGGTGACCACAAATCTGAGTCACTGAAGTGAGCCGTGCGATCAGCGGTGCCATCACTCAGGTTACCCGTGGCCAGCTGGAGTCCTCCACCTAAGAGCGGTGGCCGCGGGTAACCTGAGTGACATCATCGCTGATCGCACGGCTCACTTCAGTTGCTGCATGGAGCTCACAGAGAGTGGTGGTGCTCTACTGCCGCTCCTGTCCGCTTCCGATGTAGCAGAGCTGGGTGCGTCGTGTGACCTCGTGTGGATTACGCCGGAGCTGAATGGGTGTTTGGGGATTAATAAAGTGGTGAAAGAAGGTGGGGTTTTTTTGTCTTTTATTCCAAATAAAGGATTTTTCGTTGTTTGTGTTTATTTACTTTCACTTAGGCCCCTTTCACACGTCAGTGATTCTGGGACGTTTGTGCTTTTTTTAAACGTACCAGAATCACTGACATACGCAGACCCATTATAATGAATGGGTCTGCTCACACGTCAGTGATTTTTCACTGCACGTGTCTCCGTGCAGCGTACCCGCGTGTGCGTGATTGCCGCACGGAGACATGTCCATTTTTTTCTGGCATCACTGATGTCCCACGGACCACGCAGTGGTGTGGTCCGTGAAACACGTGCCAGAAAAAAACGTGCATTTAAAATAATAAACATTTTAACTCACCCGGCTCCAGCGATGTCCTCTGCAGCCCGTGCAGCTTGCTGCTTCTAAGCCAGCTGATTACTGTCGCGCATATTCATAATGCACGACACAGCCGACCCGGAAGCAGCTGCTGCAGGGGTCAGCGCCGGCCGCATGCTGCGTCGCGGGAGCGATCAGCACCATGGAGAGCGGGAGCGGGCACAGGTGAGTTGATTACTAAGTGCAATCACGGGCGACAGAGAACGGAGCCCGGATTGTACTTAGACAACCCACGTGTGCCGTGATTCACGGCACACGCAGGGACATGTGCGTGTTTTACACGCCAGTGAAAAACATCAGTGTTTTTCACTGACGTGTGAAACGGGCCTTACAGGCTAATTATGAGGGGGGGGGTGTCTCATAGATGCCTGCTATGATTAACCTAAGGGCGGCTTTGCACGTTGCGACATTGCACGTGCGATGTCGATGGGGTCAAATCGAAAGTGACGCACATCCGGCGTCGCAGTCGATATCGCAACGTGCAAATCCTTTTTGATACGATGAACGAGCGCAAAAGCGTCGTTATCGTATCATCGCTGCAGCCTCCGACATTTCCATAATGCCGGTGCAGCGACAGGTGCGATGTAGTTCCTCGCTCCTGCGGCTGCACACATCGCTGTGTATGAAGCCGCAGGAGCGAGGAACTTCACCTTACCTGCCGCCGGCTGCAATGAGAAGGACAGAGGTGGGCGGGATGTTTACATCCTGCTCATCTCCGCCCCTCCACTTCAATTGGCCGCCTGCCATGTGACGTCGCTGTGACGCCGCACGACCCGCCCCCTTAGGAAGGAGGCGGGTCGCCGGCCAGAGGGACGTTGCACGGCAGGTATGTGCGTGTCAAACTGCCGTAGCGATAATAATCGCTACGGCAGCTTTCACTAGATATTGCACGTGCGACGGGGGCGGGACTATCGCTGCAGCATCGGAAACACATTGTTACCGATGTCGCAGCGTGCAAAGCCCGCCTAAGACTTAATGGTAGCTATGGGCTGCCATTAACTCCTTCTTACCCCAATTGCCACCGCACCAGGGCAATTCGGGATGAGCCGAGTAGAGTCCCGGGACTGTTGAATCTAATATATGTGGCAATTCCGGATTGCTGCTGGCTGATATTTTTAGGCTGGGGGGCTCCCCATAACGTGGGGCTCCCCATCCTGAAAATACCAGCCCTCACACGTGTGGCTTTATCTTGGCTGGTATCAAAATTGGGGGGGACCGCACGTCGTTTTTTTTTTTAATTTATTTTACTGCAAGATTTAGACCTGTCCACTGGCGGCTGTGATTGGTTGCAGTGAGACAGCTGTCACTCAGCGTGGTGGCGTGTCTGACTGCAACCAATCATAGGCGCCGGGGAAAGCAGTGAATACAAGATGGAATAATGAGCGGCCGGCATTTTCAAAAGCTGGAGAAGCCGCCGGAGCTTTGTGACAGCCGTGCAGCGCCGCGTTGGTGATCGGTCAGTGATCGGTGAGTATAAGAGAGGGAGACACCGTTAGACAGAGACAGACCGACATCGACAGAGAGACCGAAAGACCTGCGTTCTGTTTGCCAAAAAAGCATGCAGAACGCAACAAAAATGCAGTGCAAGCGCATTTTGGTTGCGTTTTGACACACCTCATTGATTTCAATGAGTGGAAAATGCAACCAAAACGCACAAAAGAAGTGACACGTTGCTTTTTTAAACGCATCGATTTTGTCAAATATTTTGCATCCAAAACGCTGCATTTAAAAAAGCAACGTGCGCATGGAATTTGCCGACTTCTCATAGACTTTTCTGGGGAAGCAGAACGCATGCATTTACGCTGCTGTTTTCTACAATGCGTAAACGCAGGAAAAAAAAAACGCAACGTGCGCACCTGTGCTGTGGAGTCGGAGTCGTGAAGTCGGTGTTCATTTTGGTAGAGTTGGTATAAAATGGACCAACTCCTAGAATATATAATAAATTGGGCACAGTAGTGCAATGCAGAATGTGCTGAATATTTTTTCATAGGAATTTGGGAAAGTTATGAAATGTCCTATAAATGGCTGTTCTACAGTAATCCTGATCTAAGGCTACATTCACACACAGCGTTTTTGCTGCATGTTTTTGAGGATACGTTTTTCAGCTGCAAATCAGCTTTTATAAAAACCGCATCACCTGAAAGATTTTTGAGCTCATCGATAATGTTTTCAATAGCAAAAGCAGATTAACGGACAATGCTTCAAAAATAATAAGTACAATTAAACTGATGAATGAGAGTAATGAACAACAGCTAGAAGAGCATTTAGGATTCAGTATGTGTGAGATGGAGCCACAGCGCTGCTCATGTAACTGAGGATCAAACAGATATTACAGCAGAAGAACAGCAAAATTATACTTTAGGATTAGATGATTTGTTGAAGCTGCTTCAAAACACTTTCATATTCATCACATGCGCTGTGTTGTGCACACACTGCAGCTGGCAATGAGGCCTAAAACACACTTCCGCATAAAAAACGTACGTGTGACAGTCTGTTTTTCGGGTCCGTGTTCCGTTTTTTATGGGTGTTTCTCCGGTACGTATGGCATCCGTGTTATGGCGTATGCTCTCCGTGTGAAGGGCCCATATTGGCATAAAATACGTGCGTATGCAATCCGTGTGCCGTCCGTTTTTACAGATCCGCATTCTTAACCTTCGTCCGGCTGAATAGGTGCAATTGTAACTATTCCCTTTTTAAATTGCAATTATTTTTTTTTTTGAAATGCCATAGAGGGCTGAAATTTCGTGACATCTCAGCAGTTTTGGTCCAGAATATATTGGCCAAATTTCAATAAAATATCTCCACCCCCTTCCGAGATAAGGGGTCGACAAATTTTGGCAAAATTATGCAGCCTGACAAAGGTTAACCAAATAACGTTGTTAAGCCTTCATCATGAGATCCTGGTGTGCTAAATTGGTCAATTTAGGTCCCACATCGTTGGAAAAGGTTTAAAACCTCTTCAAAACATTGTTTTTTCGCATCTTCCACTCATTAGACTGACTTCAAAATGTCTCTCTCCAATGAAGCAACCATGTATTTGCTGTGGTTGATTTCTAGGCGATTTGGGGTTAGGAGACATATGATTGAAGAAGAACCACCTGTTGAAAAGAGAATGATTGAGATCCACCCACTTGTCAAACTAAGGAAGACGCATGGCTATTTTAATATTCTTTATGGAGAAATGCGCAAATTTCCACCTAAATTCCAAGCCTACTGCCATATCACCACCATCCCATCATTTGACAACATCCTTGGCCTAGCCCAAGTGTATCACCAATTGAAGCATCAAGACACATGTACCGTGTTTCCCTGAAAGTAAGACATCCCCTAAAAGTAAGACATAGTAGAGGTTTTGCTGATTTGCCAAATATAAGACATCCCCTGAAAATAAGACGTAGGAAAGTGTCCGTTTGTAAACATGCCTGCCGAACAGAACAATATGCAGGGCATGCAGATATGATTTGTAGCCCGTCGGCATTGTCCCCTTCCTTCAATGTTGCAGAGCAGCTGCATTCATGACATGACTGTCACCAACCGCCAACCCCGATGTAAATATCTGCAGCCGTTACTTGTAAATCTGCAGGGAAGAGTCCTGTCACCTGCCGCCATCCCCCACACAGCCTGCCTTTATCTTGTCCCTCCTGCGCTCTCCTTTGTAGCCGTCATTTCTCACACCGCGGCCGTCACTTGTAAATGTGCAGGCAAGAGGCCCGTCACCTGCTGCCATCCCCCACACAGTCTGCCGTTATTCCGCCATAGCGCTGTCCCTCCTGCGCTCTCCTGAGGTGACCTTCCCTGGTGGCGGGAGCCGTCATATCTCACGCCGCGGCTGTCACTTGTAAATGTGCAGGCAAGAGGCCCGTCACCTGCCGCCGTCCCCCACACAGTCTGCCGTTATTCCGCCATAGCGCTGTCCCTCCTGTGCTCTCCTGAGGTGACCTTCCCTGGTGGCGGGAGCCGTCATATCTCACGCCGCGGCTGTCACTTGTAAATGTGCAGGCAAGAGGCCCGTCACCTGCCGCCGTCCCCCACACAGTCTGCCGTTATTCCGCCATAGCGCTGTCCCTCCTGCGCTCTCCTGAGGTGACCTTCCCTGGTGGCGGGAGCCGTCATATCTCACGCCGCGGCTGTCACTTGTAAATGTGCAGGCAAGAGGCCCGTCACCTGCCGCCGTCCCCCACACAGTCGCTGTTATTCCGCCATAGCGCTGTCCCTCCTGCGCTCTCCTGAGGTGACCTTCCCTGGTGGCAGGAGGCGTCATATCTCACGCCGCGGCCGTCACTTGTAAATGTGCAGGCAAGAGGCCCGTCACCTGCCGCCGTCCCCGTACACACTTTGCGATTAACCTGTTGCTTGCCGCCATAGCAAACAGCACACTGTCCCTCCTGCGCTGTCCTGTGGTGAACGCCCCCTGGTGGCCGGAAGCAGTCATATCTCATGCTCTGTCCCTGGTGTGCTGATGTGATTTTTTTTGTTCATCAATGACTGAATTTTTCTTCATGGAAAAATAAGACATCCCCTGAAAATAAGACATAGTGCATTTTTGGGAGCAGAAATTAATATAAGACACTGTCTTATTTTCGGGGAAACAGGGTATGCAGCTCAGCATCTCCCCAGAGGAACGCTTGTTGGTTACTTTACGGTAGGTTTTAAAATGTATACACAGATGTTAGTTTGATGGGTTGTAATGTGTGTCTATGTTAACCCATGCTGTTTAAACCCAGATGTAAACACATACCTCAATGTATGATAGTTACAACCTTTTAATATCCCATAAGAACACTTCAGAGTCATATAACATGGTCACAGTGCCTAATTTTCCCATTCAAACATGCAATAGAAAAATGATAACAGATTCAAAACTCAATATATCATGTTTATTAAACAAAAATATTTGTAAATTTCCAATATGGAAATAAACGTCTTTTTTTTCACATGTTAACAAAAAACATAATAAATTTGACACACATTGTATGTATCCAGCCATTGTATTAAACATTAGTAACTAAACCATATACCACTATCACAAATATACATAGTAATGTCATGTCCTTCTTATTTTTAGTTACCTTGCAACTGGCCAATCCTTCAGCAGTCTCCATTTTGAATTGTTATTGGGACGATCGACCATTGATGATGATCCTGCATGCCTGCACTGTGCTATGGGAGACCCTTAGGCATCATGTCATGCAGCAGCCGACATCACAGGATTGGATGCACATTTCTGAAGCATATTTTGAGAAGACATCATTTCAGAACTGTATTGGTGCCATAGACGGCGCACACATTAGAGTGAAGAAACCACCTAACTCTGGTTCTAGATATTTTAATTTCCATAAGTTTTTTTCTGTAGTTATTTTGGCTTTGGTAGACACTAACTACTGTTTCCTTTTTGCGGATATTGGTGCCTATGGCAGTGCCTCTGATGCGAGAATATTCAGAAGCTCACGTTTAGCAAGACGATTAATGTCTGACAATCTAAATTTGCCTGCACCTAGACCTTTACCTGGTACTAATGGCCCTAATGCACCATTTGTCATGGTTGCAGATCAGGGGTTTGCCTTGTCAAGGCATTTGATGCGTCCTTATCCTAGACGTGGACTGGACAGATCAAAATCCCAATTTAATAGCACCTTGGCCAGAGCACATTGCTATGTGGAACGTGCCTTTGGCATTTTAGCATCAAGATGGCGCATTTATCAAACCCCCATCCAGCTCCAGCCAACCACTGTCAAGGCTGTCATGAAAGCTACAGTAGTTCTACATAATAACTGTAGATTACATGAAAGCAATGACGATGAAATTGACGATGTGCCAGCTCTAAATGCCCCATTAGTAGATAATGGTAGTGGAAGGACCAATTTGGTCACTTCTGGTCTTCAAGTTAGAAATCAGTTTAAAGATTATTTAAGTTTAAATCTTACTAATACTGTCTAATTAGGACATTGTCCTTTAGTTATATCACTATGTTACATAATCACAAACACATACAGTTAGGTCCAGAAATATTTGGACAGTGACACAAGTTTTGTTATTTTAGCTGTTTACAAAAACATGTTCAGAAATACAATTATATATATAATATGGGCTGAAAGTGCACACTCCCAGCTGCAATATGAGAGTTTTCACATCCAAATCGGAGAAAGGGTTTAGGAATCATAGCTCTGTAATGCATAGCCTCCTCTTTTTCAAGGGACCAAAAGTAATTGGACAAGGGACTCTAAGGGCTGCAATTAACTCTGAAGGTGTCTCCCTCGTTAACCTGTAATCAATGAAGTAGTTAAAAGGTCTGGGGTTGATTACAGGTGTGTGGTTTTGCATTTGGAAATTGTTGCTGTGACCAGACAACATGCGGTCTAAGGAACTCTCAATTGAGGTGAAGCAGAACATCCTGAGGCTGAAAAAAAAGAAAAAATCCATCAGAGAGATAGCAGACATGCTTGGAGTAGCAAAATCAACAGTCAGGTACATTCTGAGAAAAAAGGAATTGACTGGTGAGCTTGGGAACTCAAAAAGGCCTGGGCGTCCACGGATGACAACAGTGATGGATGATCGCCGCATACTTTCTTTGGTGAAGAAGAACCCGTTCACAACATCAACTGAAGTCCAGAACACTCTCAGTGAAGTAGGTGTATCTGTCTCTAAGTCAACAGTAAAGAGAAGACTCCATGAAAGTAAATACAAAGGGTTCACATCTAGATGCAAACCATTCATCAATTCCAAAAATAGACAGGCCAGAGTTAAATTTGCTGAAAAACACCTCATGAAGCCAGCTCAGTTCTGGAAAAGTATTCTATGGACAGATGAGACAAAGATCAACCTGTACCAGAATGATGGGAAGAAAAAAGTTGGGAGAAGAAAGGGAACGGCACATGATCCAAGGCACACCACATCCTCTGTAAAACATGGTGGAGGCAACGTGATGGCATGGGCATGCATGGCTTTCAATGGCACTGGGTCACTTGTGTTTATTGATGACATAACAGCAGACAAGAGTAGCCGGATGAATTCTGAAGTGTACCGGGATATACTTTCAGCCCAGATTCAGCCAAATGCCGCAAAGTTGATCGGACGGCGCTTCATAGTACAGATGGACAATGACCCCAAGCATACAGCCAAAGCTACCCAGGAGTTCATGAGTGCAAAAAAGTGGAACATTCTGCAATGGCCAAGTCAATCACCAGATCTTAACCCAATTGAGCATGCATTTCACTTGCTCAAATCCAGACTTAAGACGGAAAGACCCACAAACAAGCAAGACCTGAAGGCTGCGGCTGTAAAGGCCTGGCAAAGCATTAAGAAGGAGGAAACCCAGCGTTTGGTGATGTCCATGGGTTCCAGACTTAAGGCAGTGATTGCCTCCAAAGGATTCGCAACAAAATATTGAAAATAAAAATATTTTGTTTGGGTTTGGTTTATTTGTCCAATTACTTTTGACCTCCTAAAATGTGGAGTGTTTGTAAAGAAATGTGACAATTCCTACAATTTCTATCAGATATTTTTGTTCAAACCTTCAAATTAAACGTTACAATCTGCACTTGAATTCTGTTGTAGAGGTTTCATTTCAAATCCAATGTGGTGGCATGCAGAGCCCAACTCGCCAAAATTGTGTCACTGGCCAAAGATTTCTGGACCTAACTGTATGTGTCACAAAAGAGAAAATGCCCATGCATAGGTATATATTTTTCAATTTTTGATTATTACTTTACCTTATTGTTATCCACATTGTTGTTACCACATAATGGTTTGGGTTTTGTGCCTAATTAGTAATGCTAATTAAATAAATGGTTTGTAAAAAAAATTTGAACACATTCAAACTGTACTGTTGTTTTTATTAACCTATGTATGCCTGTCATCTTTTGCAAGACACCTTGTATTCTTTTTATTTTTATACAAAATTTGTGCAAGGACATAATCCCAGACAAACTACCATACTGTATTATGCAATAATGTCACGCAAACATAGTTTTTTTTACATTATTGGAATAGAAGTATGGGACCAGACCATATGCAGATACTGCATATTGGCAGGATTTTACAATATAGATAAAGGTGTTTGAATGTGAATGTAGTAGGGTATGTGCGTGCATATTTTCCCACAAGACAGTTGTTATAAGGCTATGTGCGCACGTTGCGTCGGAGTACCTGCAGTTTATTCTGCACGTTTTCCTTCCCTTGGTTTTTGACCAAATGGCTTTTGACCATTTTTTAGCGCTAAAAACGCATGCGTATTTACCGCGTTTTTAGTGCGTTTTCAGCGCTTTTTACCTGCGTTTTCACCTGCGTTTCTGCAGATGCGTTTTGTAGATCAAGACACTGAGAAATAAAGTTAAAATAGTCAAAAAGAATGAAAAAAGAGAAAAAAAGTATAAAATTAACTTTAAATAAAACTATATGGAAATTTATCAATTTTAATGAAAAAATAGTGGTTATGCACATTTTAACAGAAAAATAGGTAAAGTTTATTATTTTTTTACATTTAAATTTTCGGTTATTGTGTGTGTGTAAAGGAACATTAGAACCCATTAATTTTTGGCCAGAAAAGCATGCGTTTTTGGAGCCAAAAACGCAGTGGAAAAGCAGGTAAAAAGCATGTTAAACGCAGGACTTGTGCTTTTGGTAGCATTTTGCCATTTCTCATTGACTCCAATGTTAAGGAAACGCTGCAGAAATGGCAAAAACAACTGACATGCTGCTTCTTTTTCTGCATGGTTTTTGACCCAAAATATGCAAATTAAACGCTGCAGAAAAAAAAGAAAAGTGCAGACAGGATTTCAGCTTTTCCCATAGACTTTGCTAGAAAACAAAAACGCATGTGTTTTAGCGCAAAAATGCTGCTGCTAAAAACGCTGCAGAAACGCGGAAAAAAACGCAACGTGCGCACATAGCCTAAATGGATGGTCGAAAAATCAGGTTCGCAGCAAGGCAACATTACAACATGCAGGTTCTGTTTTTGGAAGTGATAGAGTAATGGTCTTTAGCTGTTAAACCCATTAAAGAATTAAACATACCAACACATATGGGCTAAGTAATGCATAACATTTTGGAATGTATGGAGAACAGCCCTAACCATACATACATTACAAAATGTTAGTCATACACTAACTATATCAAATTATGTGTCCACTAAATCATCTAGGCTAGTGATGTTTTCCTGAGTAGTCTCCATGGCATTGTCACCTACTGAATATGTTGGCTGCACAACACTAGATGTGGTAGTAAGTGGCTGAACAGTGTTTATACTTGTGACATTTGTTGTGCTAGGAACAAACATTGCTGTAGTTGTTTGACCAGATGGAAGACCAAGTGTAGGTGTTACATATTGTTGTGAGGATAAAGGAAAGAAAAAAAGAAGAGGACAACAGGGCGCCAAATCTAAGTGTAGATGTGTGTAAACACAGATTGTAATGATCATACGAATTTTACACTCACCGTGCAGATTTCTTCTGTTTTCGCTAGTATGATCCGTGTAGTGGATCAACTCTCTTCTTAATCCTCCAGTATGCAGCACGAATCCTCGGGAAAAACAATGAGAGTCCTGAACAGGTGCTCCCACGTGGGTAATGGAGTAAAGACAAAATCCCTTTCGGCGCTTCCGGAGGATAAATGGAATATCAGTGCAAGTTTGCAAAAACTTCAAGAACAAGGGTTTATTAAGGGTTCAATAAAAAACGGACAATTACGGACAACGCGTTTCAGCTGACAAAAGCCTTCATCAGGTGTAGTCTACATTGCTGGTATTAAGAAAATCTAATTTATAGACTGATCTGTCTGTGTATGATGTAGGCGGGTATGAGGAACATGGGTGTGTACTTCCAATTAGATTATCACTCAACCTCAAGAGGTAAATGGTGGTTCTTGTGCTGAAATCCTTATATGGATCATGTGTAGGGGCAAGCAAATATTGCTGCTATGCATGAATGATACAATTTATGAATGAAAAAGAATAAAAATTCTAATTATTAATAAAGAAAATTTTGGTGTTTAAAATATGCGGTGATATAAAACACATAATAAATTATTCAGATTAAAAACACAATTTTTTTTTTTCTCTCCCTTTCCCCTTTTGCTCTCTCCCTTTAATTCCCTTTTACTTTAGAGAATAGTTTAAAATTCATGCACTTATATAAAAATCACTTCCAGATATATTGCACTTATAAATAAGAGACAAAGAAAAAAAAAAAATAATATACATATACATTTAGACATTCTCTATTACATCATTCAAACCATCTGGGTATAAGGTTTTCAGCTTAAAAAATCCAATAGGACTCCTTCCTATTTAATTTTTTAAAACTGTCACTATCGTCCTCTGCAATTCTTTCTACAGGGTCACTTTTATATCAAAATTTTTTTGATGTTTGAGGAACAGGTGTCTGGAGAGACTATGTTTAAGAAAACCTTTTTTTGCATTGTGCCTGTGGCCATTCATGCGTGACCGCACCGTTTGTGTGGTGCGGCCAACGTACTGAAGACCACAGTCGCAGCTGACCACATAGACTACATGGTCACTGTCACATGTTAGATGTTGATTAATATTAATTGTCTCTCCTGTACTATTTGATGTGATACTATTCTGTTTGTGACTAATAATACCACAACAGGAGCATTTTTTTGATCCACATTTGAAAACGCCCGGGGGTTTTTGTGTGGAGAATTTTGCTGCGCTAAAAACTGAACAGGAGTGGGGATCCTAAGAGACCAGAAGAATGTAACTCTGGCTCCTCATTACAGCTGGAAAGAAATCTTTCTCCCATCTTGACCAATCCCCTCCCTCCTTTGAACACTTCACACTACAAATGCTTTTTTACAGCAGAACAGCACTGAGCCTCCCTCTACAGAGGAAAACTTGGAACTGTCTCTCAATATCAGTGATCTCACAACACACGACATCACTGATTCCTCCCTGGTATTCACCACAGTGCTACAAGCTACATCACCTTCCCCCTCAACGGCCAGCTCACATGTCTCTTTTTTAGAAATATGCCCGACCTTGCCACCTCCACTCTCGGAAATTTTGCTTCCCAGATTGGAGAGCCGATCAAGTATAGCGGCATCTATACAAACCCCAGCAAAAAATCCCATAGCAAAGTACTTTTCGCGGATACAAAAGTTATCCGCAAAAAGAAAAAGAGTGCCAGAGGTACCAGGGGAAAAGGAAGTAAAAAAAGCATTTTTGAAGGCAGAACCAACAAACTTGTAATGACAGTCCAACAGGATGGTCCCGTCACCGGTGAAAACGAAGGGAAGACACTTGTGGGGGATTCAATAAAAATATTTAATCTATCAAAACACACTCTCACTGGAGCAGAGATAAAAATACTTCAAAAGGGTCTGAACTTTTGCCCCACCCAGAAAGCAAAAGAATTTGACCTCTTTTTAGATCTCAATCGTTTTGTGCGCAAATTAACTCTGAAACGTCACTTTGCTGTACTAGAGAAAACGCTAGGATTAAATAAACCTACAGGTAATCCCAATTCAGACCTTAGAAAGGACAGTATAGAGAGCAAAAGGGGGAAGGGAGAAAAAAAAAAAAATTGTGTTTTTAATCTGAATAATTTATTATGTGTTTTATATCACCGCATATTTTAAACACCAAAATTTTCTTTATCAATAATTAGAATTTTTATTCTTTTTCATTCATAAATTGTATCATTCATGCATAGCAGCAATATTTGCTTGCCCCTACACATGATCCATACAAGGATTTCAGCACAAGAACCACCATTTACCTCTTGAGGTTGAGTGATAATCTAATCGGAAGTACACACCCATGTTCCTCATACCTGCCTACATCATACACATAGACAGATCAGTCTATAAATTAGATTTTCTTAATACCAGCAATGTAAACTACACCTGATGAAGGCTTTTGTCAGCTGAAACGCGTTGTCCGTAATTGTCCGTTTTTTATTGAACCCTTAATAAACCCTTGTTCTTGAAGTTTTTGCAAACTTGCACTGATATTCCATTTATCCTCCGGAAGCGCCAAAAGGGATTTTGTCTTTACTCCATTACCCACGTGGGAGCACCTGTTCAGGACTCTCATTGTTTTTCCCGAGGATTCGTGCTGCATACTGGAGGATTAATAAGAGAGTTGATCCACTACACGGATCATACTAGCGAAAACAGAAGAAATCTGCACGGTGAGTGTAAAATTCGTACGATCATTACAATCCTCCGAAAGCGCCGAAAGGGATTATGTCTTTACTCCATATTGTTGTGAGGGTAGAGGCTGAGTATGTTGGTATGTGAAGTTGGTAGGGTAAGGCTGACTTTGAAAGTACTGTTGCTGTAGATTAGGTTGAATATGGTAGGATGCTGGTTGCTGTACCATTTGTGGTAGTCTATGAACATTACTTACATTACTTGGATAGCTAATAGAGGGTTGCGTAGGTGTCTGTTGGGGGCCTTGTTGGTAAAAAGATGTTTGTTGTGATGGCTGTTGTGTAAATAATGGGCCTGTTTGGTGTGGGATAGTTGTAGGTCTATTTTGTGATTCACTAACCAATGATGTAGACGGTCACTGTATATGTGCTTGTTGAACTAGAGTATTTAGTTGAAAATTAGATGTCTGAACATCAGTTTGGGTTTCAACAGTTATTTGAGTGGTGTTTGTGTGTGGGCCAAGTGGATTTGCTCTCCATTAGTCTATCACTTCAAAAACATATATGGGTTCTGGCTGACGTTGGGTAGCAGAAACCAGTGTGATTATGGACGCCCTTAACCTGTCCTGCCTATCAGGTGCAACCAATGCAAGAGAGGGAGCGACAAAACCTCTCTCCATCACTCTCTGGTATTAGTGAATTCATCATGTGTATTATTCTGGTATTAATGATATCTGGCAGGGTGTGTAAATCCTCATAACGCCTATGTCTGCGTCCACGGATAAAGTGAGCTATTGTGCGCAGGGTATTTGTTGCTGGTCTTGGCTGTGTGCCTACATGTTGTTGTGGACTACTCTCTGCAAGAACTGCTGATGGGCCACTTTGTTGCCCTGTAGACTGGCCTGTGATTGGAGTAGTGGATTGACTTGTTCCCAAACCCAAATCAGATGACACTTCTTCTGCTTCTGGCTGGATGGAGTTTTGGGTTGTTGATAGGAGGTTGGCTCCATCTCGGATGCTGATGTTGCAGTTACCACTGTGGACTGGGCCTCCTCACTGTCTTCTAGATTATCTTCGGTACTATGTGATAAAATGACAATATTAATGTGGGTATACAGTTAGGTCCAGAAATATTTGGACAGTGACACAAGTTTTGTTATTTTAGCTGTTTACAAAAACATGTTCAGAAATACAATTATATATATAATATGGGCTGAAAGTGCACACTCCCAGCTGCAATATGAGAGTTTTCACATCCAAATCGGAGAAAGGGTTTAGGAATCATAGCTCTGTAATGCATAGCCTCCTCTTTTTCAAGGGACCAAAAGTAATTGGACAAGGGACTCTAAGGGCTGCAATTAACTCTGAAGGCGTCTCCCTCTTTAACCTGTAATCAATGAAGTAGTTAAAAGGTCTGGGGTTGATTACAGGTGTGTGGTTTTGCATTTGGAAGCTGTTGCTGTGACCAGACAAAATGCGGTCTAAGGAACTCTCAATTGAGGTGAAGCAGAACATCCTGAGGCTGAAAAAAAAGAAAAAATCCATCAGAGAGATAGCAGACATGCTTGGAGTAGCAAAATCAACAGTCGGGTACATTCTGAGAAAAAAGGAATTGACTGGTGAGCTTGGGAACTCAAAAAGGCCTGGGCGTCCACGGATGACAACAGTGATGGATGATCGCCGCATACTTTCTTTGGTGAAGAAGAACCCGTTCACAACATCAACTGAAGTCCAGAACACTCTCAGTGAAGTAGGTGTATCTGTCTCTAAGTCAACAGTAAAGAGAAGACTCCATGAAAGTAAATACAAAGGGTTCACATCTAGATGCAAACCATTCATCAATTCCAAAAATAGACAGGCCAGAGTTAAATTTGCTGAAAAACACCTAATGAAGCCAGCTCAGTTCTGGAAAAGTATTCTATGGACAGATGAGACAAAGATCAACATGTACCAGAATGATGGGAAGAAAAAAATTTGGAGAAGAAAGGGAACGGCACATGATCCAAGGCACACCACATCCTCTGTAAAACATGGTGGAGGCAACGTGATGGCATGGGCATGCATGGCTTTCAATGGCACTGGGTCACTTGTGTTTATTGATGACATAACAGCAGACAAGAGTAGCCGGATGAATTCTGAAGTGTACCGGGATATACTTTCAGCCCAGATTCAGCCAAATGCCGCAAAGTTGATCGGACGGCGCTTCATAGTACAGATGGACAATGACCCCAAGCATACAGCCAAAGCTACCCAGGAGTTCATGAGTGCAAAAAAGTGGAACATTCTGCAATGGCCAAGTCAATCACCAGATCTTAACCCAATTGAGCATGCATTTCACTTGCTCAAATCCAGACTTAAGACGGAAAGACCCACAAACAAGCAAGACCTGAAGGCTGCGGCTGTAAAGGCCTGGCAAAGCATTAAGAATGAGGAAACCCAGCGTTTGGTGATGTCCATGGGTTCCAGACTTAAGGCAGTGATTGCCTCCAAAGGATTCGCAACAAAATATTGAAAATAAAAATATTTTGTTTGGGTTTGGTTTATTTGTCCAATTACTTTTGACCTCCTAAAATGTGGAGTGTTTGTAAAGAAATGTGTACAATTCCTACAATTTCTATCAGATATTTTTGTTCAAACCTTCAAATTAAACGTTACAATCTGCACTTGAATTCTGTTGTAGAGATTTCATTTCAAATCCAATGTGGTGGCATGCAGAGCCCAACTCGCGAAAATTGTGTCACTGTCCAAAGATTTCTGGACCTAACTGTACATTTGTTGAGGAGAGCCATAAGATGAAATACTTAATTAACTTCTTGACAAGGGATTGTGGGAAATATGTCGATTTGCCTTACGTAATTCAGGTTTCAGATCATATACATGACACAGATATAAAGGTGGCTGACATTGCCTGTTTCTCCACACCTTGCCTGGAATGCAAGGAATGTCCAGGTGTAAGAAGATACCATATAAGGGAAGACCCCTGGTCAAGCTAGAAGACATCACAGACCAAACCATCAGCATGGATCCATCCAATGATGTCATAGACCCGCCTACAATGACGCCCACCAATCAGCTCATGGACTAACACATTGTTCGACCTACTGACCAAGGAACACATCCGGACACGCCCCTTTGCAAGGTTATATCAGAGCAAGCTCAGTTGTAATAAAGGCAGAGCATGGGCTGACTTCTGTCGAGGAAAGATGAATATCCGACTGTGTCTGATCTCATTTTTCAAGCATGCACTCGATCCACACCAATTAGACCAGGCAGTAGGCAACTAGTGATCTCTGGTTAAGAGTTCACCTTAACATTATTGGTGCCCAACGTGGAGCCAATAGACAGAGACACCTGAAATCCTGATGAACCGGCAACTGGAACGGCATGACGTGCTGGAAACCCCAGGAAATTGATCACTTCCGAACGAGAGTACGGTAGGTCTGCTGATTTTTTCATAATCTGTAGTCTTTCCGTGGTCTCGGTGGGGTGTGTGGCACTGATTGCCTGACTGTGTCCGGTTTGTTGGGGTATCTGTTGACGGGCAGACGGGTCTCACGGCTATTGGCCATATTAATCTTGGAAGAACCGTCACGTATTCAGTTGCCTGCTGCCTGTTGTGTATTTGTGAAGAGAGCATATGGGTTTGTGAGTGGTGTCTGTAAAACGTGTAAAGTATATGGTTTGTGGTTGCCTGTGATACGGTTTGTAGTTTTTGAAGTGCCAAGCTCAGATGAGTGCAGAGCCAGATGTAAGTGCCAAGCTCAGATGAGTGCAGAGCCAGATGTAAGTGCCAAGCTCAGATGAGTGCAGAGCCAGATGTAAGTGCCAAGATCAGCTAGACTTAAGTGCAGAGCCATATGTAAGGGCCCAGCTTTGGCTAGACTGAGTGCAGAGCCTTACGTTATACATAAATCTAACCTTTTTAAAGTGTTTTCCTGGAGTGAATCGGCCGGTATAGACTCCTTGTAGTCAGGGGTGATACTAGGTGGTTTTTTATTAGGCTAGTTGTAAGTCCTCCAAGAGAGGCGAATCGGCCGGTATAGACACCTTGTAGTCAGGGGTGATACTAGGTGGTTTTTTATTAGGCTAGTTGTAAGTCCTCCAAGAGAGGCGAATCGGCCGGTATAGACGCCTTGTAGTCAGGGGTGATACTAGGTATTTTTTTTTTTTGTATATTACGGAACGCAGAAATCAGACAGGGACCACGTGGCAGTATAAGGAAGGATTTGGAAGTGTGTGCTGCAAACTGCAGGTTTTCTTTAGTGTTTCAGTTATTTGTCATCTCCCCCGTCTTTTTGTTTGTCTGTTTTTATCTGGTATGCATAGAGAAAGATTGCTTGTTTGGTGTTGTTTATCTTGAGAGAAAGATGGAAAAATTGATGAAGCGGTGTCTAGTTGTGCCGGAAAGATCCGGATGAGTGGACTGTGTTGGGATGTGGGGACTCTAGGCCGCAATCCTGTGATAAACCATGTGCTAGTCATGGAGGCAGACATTTTAGGTAAGATTTTAAAATGGTGGACGAAGCACATGGCTACAGCATGATTGAGACAAAGAAAACAAAGTGAGTCAGGGGTTTGTGTGAAGAAGACCATGTGCTCTGTAAATGTTTGAGCAATGGATTGGATGGAGTACTATATACTTAGACAGAAACATGAGTGTTTTTAACTGTAGTTGGATCAGGACTGTAGCTATCTGAATGTGTGTATATGATATATATAAATGTATGTGTGGTGTGTATGAATAAAATCCAGACTATAGAATGTAGGGGGAAATAGTTGAGAGAAAAAAAAAAAGTTTACCTTCCCCTCCCCCCAGATGATGCTGCAATCCCAACAAAGAGAAGGATATCACGTGCTGTGAGGCCATTTTCTACAGGCCTCAGTGGAGCTGACAAAACTGCAGCCACTGAATAACATGAAGTGTTAGTAAATGTTTATAGCACTAAAAGATGGAATATTGAATGATTGGGCAGTTGTGGAAAACACTTAATATAGATCCAGTGTGCAGGTTGGATTGAGTCAGGACAGTCACAAGGAGCAATATCTTATTAATTAGTAAGCAATAAAAGAATAAGAGAAAAACCTTAAAATAAACGTACCTTAAAACAGATCTGATGAAAATAAATAAATATTCCAGTTATGGATCTGATAGATTGATCCTGAGAGTTGTATGTTTTAAAAATAAATAAATAAATATATAAAAAGATTAAATATATCCATGCGAAGAGAGGTCGCAATGTTGACTTGTCTTGCAGAAGGAAAAAAAAAAAAAAAAAAAAGAAACCCTGTTTTTGGCTACAGGGGGAGGAGGAAAAATACAGGCTTTTCCACTAGAGTTGGGAAGCTGTTTAATCAGATGAATTTCTATGGTAAATCAGCATTTTATAAAAAAAAGTAATAGTATTTATGGACAGAATTATCACAGAGATGCTGAAAATTTCCTGATAATTTCCTCAATTTTGCAAATGTGAACGCCTCTATAGCCAGAGGTTGTGTTACGTTATTAATATTATTGTTGTTAATAATAAGGATAAAAATAATAATTATTAATAATTTATTCATAATTACAATTTGGTTTAAAAGTATGTGGATGATTTATGGCATTCTGTGTTTTATATATAATGTATTGAATCATCTGTTTCCTTTTTATAGAAAGAAAGATTGTAATGCAGATTTCTGTGGTTCAAGCGAAGGTTCAAAAGCCATTGAAATAGTTTTCTATTATAAGGTTATACATAACATAATATTTATTTTGTTCCCGATTAGGTACAATCTACACAATGTGACTTTTATGCCTAAATGTAGAACTCTGGGGCCACACATTTTTTGAATCTAATTATGTTTTGGATGATAGATTAAAAAAGGGGGGAAGATGATGTGGAAAAATCACGTATTATTTAAGGCTTTAATTTGTTCATCGATTGGGTTTTTCTATTAAGTTGTCTTTATATTTTTATCTGTAAGGAGGATACAGCAGACACACATATATCTCATGATTGCTCTGATGTAACAAGAATTGTCAGGTTTTGAACATGTCTCAGATGAGGCCACTGCTAATGCAGATTTTGAGTTTTTCCGTAGATGGATCCAGATACCAAGATGCTGGTTGATTCTGCACTGGATATGCTGAGGTTACGCAACATGAGGTATTAAAAATCAAACCACTCCTCTCTCATCGGAATAGGAGAATGAGATGAAGATTTGCAATCACTGTGGTTCGTAGAGCGGAAAGGGGTAAGATAATCAAAATGTGGATATAGGCAGCAGCCGGAGGAGATGCTCGCACAGGTGCACAACAAAGAAGAATGGGCCTAGAGTTGAGAGTCCTTATACAAAGCAGACCAGTACCTCGGTGGCTCCTGTCACGTCGTCCGTGACATTGGTCACTCCTTGTGTTCTTAAATCCTTACAGGAACAAGCGATTCAGCAAGGAACGGCGTGTGAGACGCAGGGAGCCAGTGACTGAGGAAGGTCTGTGGATAAAGGGCGGTAAGCTTTCTCTGCCGTGAGCGTTCTACTCAATAATGGCCCAGGTAACCCATGTGACAAAGATGTTGGGATGGACAAGATATGGGCGGCACCACTGCTCAGTACCCAGGTGGCGAGACACATCAAGTCTTGTAAGACGTGTGCCTATTAAGGTAGAAAAACTGTAAAGACCTCGTAGAAACACCCCCCTCATCCGCTCCACTGCTCCGGTGATTGCAGATTAGTCATATACATCTACCATGAGTAGGTTTATATGAGTTTTGTGCGTGTTGTGTGAATTTCTTTTCAGGCCTGCTCTGAAACATATCCAGTGTGGAAAGCGTTACTGCTGAAAAACTCATGATGCTGGTGGTATGTAAAGATGGAGTTCCTAAAAAGCGGTAAAAGAACATATTCTATAGCACAGGTCATTATAAAGATCTTACAGTACGTGGGGATGCCCCTGATGAACCCGTCTGCCACTGCGAAGAGGGGAGAAATGCGTTGCGCTTCTTTCATGCTAAGTGTCTGATAAATATGCGTTTATTTTATTAGCCGGAGTGTGAATTGGACAGTGGAGGGTCTGTGATCGGACAAGATCTCCTCATGACTTTACCTGGCCTTATTATTATTATATTGATACAGTGGGTACATGTTATATATGTGAGATATTTAATTTATTTTAGTGTTTGGTCCTTGAATTTGCTGTATCATATTGATTTAAGCTACCAAACAGCTATGTAAATACAGAGTGTGAATATTTAATCTTTGGGAATGAATTGGATATATATAATTGCATATTGACGCCTCTTTATCCCCGGTATCTCACGGTTTCTATATTCCCTCACTGACATTAGCAGCACGTATTAGCTTAGCAGTGTAGGGATAGGGAGGGCGAGCCGTCGGTGAGCGGGGGCGCCAATTCGCCTTATAGGGTGCCGACCTCCGCTGCGAGGTAAGGAGAGTTTAGGGCTATTGCCCCAATCCCTGCCCCCTCCTTTATTGGAATATTTAATTGTGTCTATAGTCACATGGGTGTATGTTGTTTGGAATTTTAATGATTATAACATAAACATGTAACGATCCACAAGATAATGGTGAACGCTGCAAATCATGTAACAAATGTTAGTTTTCCTTTAATAATTAGATCTTTATATAAGGTATTTTTGGTTTAGTACCTAGAACGTGATTATATTTCTCACAGATACTGCAGATACAGTGTGATATTGTCAGGGCCGGGCGGTCGGGCAGACCCAGGAGGTGGATCCACTGGACCGAACTCTAAGATGGTGGTAGGGAGTCCGGTAGCTGAAGCACTGATGGGCAGCAGAACAGTCCGTGCAAGTGAAGGTAGCGAAGGAGTCCCTGGGACCACGGAGTCACAGATGGTAGTCCGGGTGACGTAGCTCAGGTTCGGAGGCCGAGATGATGTCAGGCGGGGTCCGGAACCTTGGGAGCGAGATGACAGGTCACCGCAGGGATCCGAGATGGTACGGACTGTCAGATGGCAGACGGACAGCGTGCGGGGCTCGGGATTCAGCAGGACTGGATGGCGAGGCGGGATCAGCTCTAGAAGAGAGATACGTAAGTATGGCAGGAAAACACAAGGAGACCTGACTCCTAGCTCAGAAAACACGAAGATCAGGCCCCGCCCCCTTGGACAAGAACCCCCTTTATACCCCGTACCTGTCTAACCTCATTTCCTGTTAATGGGCGCTGGCCCTTTAAGAAAGGGTCAGTGACCGCGCGCGCGCCCTAATGCGCGTGCGCGCGGCCCGGGTGCCAGAAGCCAGGGAAGGAGGCTGAGAGGAGGACGCAGGGGAGCCGAGCAGGGCCTGGGAGGCCGTCGGGCGCCGGGATCGGCGGCCAGGAAGCCCAGGAAGGACGGGCACAAGGGACTGGGACGCGGGGAGCGTGGCAGGTGAGCCGGGGAGCGGGGCAGGGGACCCGGGAAGGGGAGCCGAGGACCCGGGGAGCGTGACAGTACCCCCCCCCCCCACGCCCCCCTCCCCGCAACCGAGACATGAAGGCACGGATCAGAGGAGTGCCCACATTCTCCCTGGGTTCCCAGGATCTATCCTCAGGACCATACCCCTCCCAGTCCACCAGGAAGAACTGCCGGCCACGAACAGTCTTCATGGCCACGATATCTCTTACCGCGTAGATGTCGTCCTCAGCAATAGGAGGAGGAGCCGGGCTGGCAGCAGCGGAGAAGGGACCAAGGAACACCGGCTTGAGGAGAGAGACGTGGAAGGAGTTGGGTATTCTCATCGTGGCCGGAAGCTTCAGTTTGTAGGAGACCTCATTGATCTTGCTGAGGACCTTAAACGGCCCGATGTAGCGAGGACCCAGCTTGTAGGAAGGAATCTTCAGTCGGATGTACTGGGAAGCAAGCCAGACCAGGTCACCAGGAGAGAAACACGGAGGGTCTAGACGCCTTTTGTCAGCGTGTTTCTTCATCCGCTGGGAAGCGCGCCCAAGGGACGCCTTGACAGAGTCCCAAATGGTAGCGAAGTCACGGGCTACAGTATCAGCAGCAGGGACATCCGAAGAAGGGGATATAGGCAACGGGACGGAAGGCTGTAGTCCGTAAACGACATGGAAGGGAGATTTGGAGGACGACTCACTGACGTGGTGGTTATGGGAGAACTCAGCCCAAGGCAGAAGCGTGGACCAGTCGTCGTGATGGGCGTTGACATAGTGACGTAAGAAGGATGTCAAGATTTGATTGACCCTCTCCACTTGGCCATTAGACTGAGGATGGTAAGCGGAAGAAAAGTCCAGAGTCACTCCCAGATGTTTGCAGAGAGCCCTCCAGAAGCGGGAGGTGAACTGAGTTCCTCTGTCGGACACGATGTGGGAAGGAAAGCCATGCAAGCGAAAGATGTGTTGTATATAGGCTTCCGCGAGTTCCTGAGCAGAGGGCAGTCCGGGCATAGGGACGAAGTGAGCCATTTTGGAGAACCGATCCACCACGACCCATATGACTGTGTGTCCGGAGGATACTGGCAAGTCCGTAATAAAGTCCATCGCTATGTGTTGCCATGGAACTGAGGGTATCGGCAGAGGCAGAAGACGTCCATAGGGCAGGTGTTTGGGCGTCTTGTTCCTGGCACAAGAGGGGCAGGCAGAGACAAAGGCGGCAACGTCCGTGCGAAGGGATGGCCACCAGTAATGGCGTACAATCGCACCCCATGTTCTCTTCTGGCCTGCATGGCCGGCTGTTTTCGAGGCATGACCCCAGTGTAACACTTTTTCCCTGTCGGTCTCAGAGACATAGGTCTTCCCGGGTGGTATCTGGGCCAGAGTGACAGGAGCCACCGGAACAATCTTGTTAGGAGAGATGATAGGTTGGATAGTCTCTTCCTCCTGCTCCAGGGGCATGAGAGACCTAGACAAGGCATCAGCGCGTATATTCTTGTCCGCGGGTCGGAAATGAAGCTGGAAGTCAAACCTGGCAAAGAATAAGGACCACCTGGCTTGCCGTGGGTTCAGTCGCTGAGCGGACCGCAGGTATTCCAGGTTCTTGTGGTCCGTGTAGATAATCACGGGGTACACTGCTCCTTCCAGGAGGTAGCGCCACTCCTCCAGAGCCAGTTTGACCGCTAATAGCTCTCGGTCACCGATGGTGTAATTACGTTCAGGTGCTGAGAAGCTTTTAGAGAAGAAACCGCAAGTCACCATCTTCCCGGAGGAGGATTTTTGCATGAGCACTGCTCCGGCTCCTGAGGAGGAAGCATCCACCTCTAAGGTGAACTGGCGGTTTAACTCTGGTCGGTGGAGTACAGGAGAGGAGGCGAATGCTCGCTTCAGGGAGCTAAATGCGGCGTCGGCCGCAGGTGACCAGTCCTTTGGATTAGCCTCCTTTTTGGTCAGAGCGGAGAGAGGAGCAGTCAGGGCGGAGAAGTGAGGAATAAACTGGCGGTAGTAGTTGGCAAATCCCAGGAACCGTTGGATTGCCTTCAGTCCAGAAGGGGGAGGCCAGTTGAGAATGGCGGAGACCTTCTTGGGATCCATCTGCAGCCCAGTCCCCGAGATGATGTATCCCAGGAAAGGAAGAGAAGACTGCTCAAAGACGCACTTCTCATATTTGGCGTAGAGACGATTCTCTCTCAGTCTTTGTAGAACCAGCTTTACGTTCTCTCTGTGGGTCTGGAGGTCCGGAGAGAAAACAAGAATGTCATCCAGATAAACTACTACACATACGTAGAGGAGGTCCCGGAAAATGTCGTTCACCAGTTCTTGGAATACGGCAGGAGCGTTACACAGACCGAAGGGCATCACACAGTATTCATAGTGCCCATCGCGAGTATTAAACGCGGTCTTCCATTCGTCCCCAGAGCGGATACGAACTAGGTTGTAGGCACCCCGAAGATCCAGTTTGGTGAACACACGGGCTCCTCTGAGCCGATCGAACAGTTCGGGGATGAGCGGTAGGGGGTACTTGTTTTTTATAGTAATCTGATTCAAGCCCCGGTAGTCAATGCATGGGCGAAGGTCACCCTCTTTCTTCTTAACGAAGAAGAAGCCTGCTCCCGCAGGAGAGGAGGATCTCCGGATGAATCCCTTTGCCAGGCTTTCCATGATGTAGGTGGACATGGCCCTGGTTTCGGCTGGAGACAACGGATATATCCGTCCTCGAGGTGGTGTTGTTCCTGGGAGCAGGTCGATGGCGCAATCGTAGGGACGGTGTGGCGGAAGTACCTCAGACTCCTTCTTGTCAAAAACGTCCGTGAAGGACCAATAGGCCGAGGGCAGACCCGGTAGGTTCTCAGGAACCGGAGGTCGTCGGACTGGTTGTATAGACTTTAGACATCTCTCATGACAGGCAGAGCCCCAACGGGTGATTTCGCCAGTACCCCAGTTGACTGAGGGTTCGTGTGTTCGCAACCAAGGAAGTCCCAGCAGGACTTGGTGGGACATGTGTGGAAGGACGTAGAGAGCGATGTTCTCGGTGTGCAGAGCACCGATACGCAGTTCCACCGGCTTCGTGATCCAGGAGATGGTATCAGAGAGGGGTCTCCCATCCACCGAGGCAATCAGTAGGGGCTTCTCGAGTAGAGTAACAGGCAGCTGGTATTTGTCCACCGTGGCCTGCTGGATAAAATTGCCTGCTGCTCCGGAGTCGAGGTATGCCTCAGCCGTGAAGCGCGTCTCTCCTGTTGATACTTGTACCGTCCACATAACTGGGTCGGAGAGAGTCCCAGCACCTAGGGTGGCCTCTCCTACCAACCCTAGGCTTTGGAGTTTCCCGGCCTTTCCGGACAGGAGCGTAGGAGATGTGTGTCCCCTCCGCAGTAAAAGCAGAGGCCCTTGGCGAGCCGCTCTGCTCGACGTTGGTCAGACTGTCGTACTCGATCAACCTGCATGGGTTCGTGGACAGGAATCCCAGCTGTAGATGACTGTGGCACAGAGGACTTCTGTGGCGGAGAGGAGTGCCGTACCGCACGTCGCTCACGAACCAGCTCTTTGGAGCGCTCCTGAAAACGAATGTCCACTCGCGTGGCTAGGGCAATCAGGGCATCTAGGGTGGAGGGCATGTCACGACCCGCCAACTCATCTTTGATGCGACTTGACAGTCCTTCCCAGAAGGCGGCTGTCAGGGCCTCATTATTCCACCCGAGTTCTGAAGCCAAAGTGCAGAAACGGATGGCGTATTGGCCCACCGTCAGTGTTCCTTGACGTAGGCGGAGAAGTGATGAAGCAGACGCAGAGGCGCGTCCCGGCTCGTCAAAGGTACTGCGAAAGGCCTGCAGGAACTCTTGAAGATCCTTGGTCATGGGGTCCTCCTTCTCCCACAAGGGGTTCATCCACGCCAGTGCCTCGCCCTCCAGGTGAGACATTATAAAGGCGACCTTGGCTTGGTCGGAGGCGAACAGATGGGGCAGCTGCGTGAAGTGAAGGGAGCATTGGTTTATGAAGCCCCTGCAGGTCTTGGGATCTCCAGCATAACGAGGAGGTGACGCCAAACGGAGTCGGGAAGCATCCGACGCGGCTGCCACTGGTGCGGGAGCCGTGGATTGCCTAGTGGGAGACCTGGTTGCTGCAGGCGTCATTGATGCTTGTAATGTGTACAGGCGAGTGTCCACGGAGGTCATAAATTGCAGCATGCGGGTCTGGACTTCACGCTGGCGTTGGAGTTCCTCTTGCAGGGCCAATAGTGCTGCAGCGGGATCCATGGCCTGATCTTACTGTCAGGGCCGGGCGGTCGGGCAGACCCAGGAGGTGGATCCACTGGACCGAACTCTAAGATGGTGGTAGGGAGTCCGGTAGCTGAAGCACTGATGGGCAGCAGAACAGTCCGTGCAAGTGAAGGTAGCGAAGGAGTCCCTGGGACCACGGAGTCACAGATGGTAGTCCGGGTGACGTAGCTCAGGTTCGGAGGCCGAGATGATGTCAGGCGGGGTCCGGAACCTTGGGAGCGAGATGACAGGTCACCGCAGGGATCCGAGATGGTACGGACTGTCAGATGGCAGACGGACAGCGTGCGGGGCTCGGGATTCAGCAGGACTGGATGGCGAGGCGGGATCAGCTCTAGAAGAGAGATACGTAAGTATGGCAGGAAAACACAAGGAGACCTGACTCCTAGCTCAGAAAACACGAAGATCAGGCCCCGCCCCCTTGGACAAGAACCCCCTTTATACCCCGTACCTGTCTAACCTCATTTCCTGTTAATGGGCGCTGGCCCTTTAAGAAAGGGTCAGTGACCGCGCGCGCGCGCCTAATGCGCGTGCGCGCGGCCCGGGTGCCAGAAGCCAGGGAAGGAGGCTGAGAGGAGGACGCAGGGGAGCCGAGCAGGGCCTGGGAGGCCGTCGGGCGCCGGGATCGGCGGCCAGGAAGCCCAGGAAGGACGGGCACAAGGGACTGGGACGCGGGGAGCGTGGCAGGTGAGCCGGGGAGCGGGGCAGGGGACCCGGGAAGGGGAGCCGAGGACCCGGGGAGCGTGACAGATATCCTGACCAGTGATGTATGAGCCGTATACAACTGCCTATATAGTGTGTTAAACATGTGTATCCTCCAATTCCAGATCCTAAATCAGTGTTAGGAGCACGTGGTCTCCAGCCAGGAGACTGGGTGATCCTAAAAAGACAAGTCAGAATGATCCCTGAGTCAGAATCAGATGGACCGATCCAGCTTATCCCAACCACAGAAACTTCCATGAAGCTTGAGGGAAAACCCATCTGGAGACAACAACCACTGTAAAGAGTCCATCGTACCAGCAGAATGAGGGTCACAACACACATAGTGCTGGATTATCTCACATAGAACCTTATGGAGAATTTCTAGATTGGGGATGATACATGGGAAATAACCATAAGGGAACAATGGGTACAGGAACATTACACAAATAAGGGCTCATGGTGGGAAAAACATTATCTGACCTGAACCAATTATTTTAAGGGTTTAAGTGACTTTTTAAGGATAACATACACTTGTAGGTAACTGGTATTGTTTTATTTGTTGGTATTTGAAGCCGTAAAAGTGCTACTCTGTGTTACTGAAGGTAATCGGATCCATGTGTAAGGGAAATCTTGTTAAAGGCCTCCTGGTGGTAGATTATAGACCAGAGACAAGAAGAGATCCATTAGTGTTGTGATACAATCAGGTGTATTCGGGTAGAAAAGTCTCGAAGACGCGGACAGCACTCGGATATTGACTGAGAATCAGCCTTTCAGAAACAGTAATGCTAAAAGCTGCAGCATAACAGTAAGAAGCTTATTCTTACAATTGCCTTACTCTTTCTAATCGATTAATCTCAAATTCTGAGTAAGCGCTTCGGCATTAAATAGTCTGTTCTAGTTACCTATACCTCTGTGAACTGTGTGTGCGGGATGTGATCAACTCTCTGATCAGCAGTCTGTACCAGCGGGGGCAAAAGCTTAGCATTGCTTGTATAGCGGATAGCAAAATGAAAAAAGGTTGCAGTTAAAGCATTAGGGGACCATGGTAGGGTCAGAAGGTTAATAAAGTATTTAGGGGGGACTGTTGAGGAGAGCCAAAGGATGAAATACTTAATTAACTTCTTGTCAAGGGATTGTGGGAAATATGTCGATTTGCCTTACGTAACTCAGGTTTCAGATCATATACATGACACAGATATAAAGGTGGCTGCCATTGCCTGTTTCTCCACACCTTGCCTGGAATGCAAGGAATGTCCAGGTGTAAGAAGATACCATATAAGGGAAGACCCCTGGTCAAGCTAGAAGACATCACAGACCAAACCATCAGCATGGATCCATCCAATGATGTCATAGACCCGCCTACAATGACGCCCACCAATCAGCTCATGGACTAACACATTGTTCGACCTACTGACCAATGAACACATCCGGACATGCCCCTTTGCAAGGTTATATCAGAGCAAGCTCAGTTGCAATAAAGGCAGAGCATGGGCTGACTTCTGTCGAGGAAAGATGAATATCCGACTGTGTCTGATCTCATTTTTCAAGCATGCACTCGATCCACACCAATTAGACCAGGCAGTAGGCAACTAGTGATCTCTGGTTAAGAGTTCACCTTAACACATTTTCGAAAACAAAACCATGTGATCACAAACTATCAACTTTGTCACCTCCATCACTGGCATAAGGTAGCTGAGCCTGTCATAATGGACATTTTTTTTTTCTTGCTAGCTGCAGCTGTGGTAGCCACTGGATTAAATTCTCTGCGAAATTGGTCGCGTGCAGACCGCCAACGGCGTTTCACCATGTCCACTGTAAGAAATCAACAACAGAATATGTGTTGGTAACATAAACACTACATGACTATGCCACTAAGTTCTTGCAATGTCACTTTAAACAATATGTTGTGGCCAAAAACAGATGCTAAGTAAACCAACACCAATGTGTAGCACATAGTGACATTATAGATACATAAGCTAGCATTAACAAACAATTTACCAGCCCAAAACCAATGGCAAATTTCACAAAAATATATGTTTTTTAAACTCTAAATCAGCTGTGAAGGCATGACTACACCTTGCAAAAAAGCCATGGCCTTAAAAAAACTGACATAGCCATATGTGACACATATATGTACACAAAGGAAGCAAAATACAGGAAAAGTTTTCAATAAACAACTTGTAAAAAAAAAGACGTCATAACATAACACATATACCAATCAGTCCTATGCAAGTGAAGCAATGAGTATAGGGATGTTGCCCAACAACAAATTATCTAAAAATTATGTTAAAAAAAAAATAAATTCTAAAAACCTGTAGCTTTGCCAACATTCTATGTATTTGGCACATGCATGAAATGCTTTACAGGCCACATCTCCATCCATTTGGCCATAAGCCAAAAATCAACCAAAACCATCAAGAAACACATTTTCCTGTATGTGTGTCACTAGTGTAACTCACATTGAGTCTGGCCCATTAATGACAGCCAAATATACTATGCACATATGTATAAAATCTGCCTACAGAATGAGCACATGTAGATAATGACAGAAGCCATGTAAATATCTGGACTCACCATATCTATTTTCCGGCCAGGGGTGCTTATGGACCATCCATTCCTGGGGTAGACTTGTTCAGCCACAGACATCCAGGCTCGTTCCACCATCAACCTGTCGTGGTATCCATCCACACGTGTGTCCCACAGCTCTGGATGCCTCTCTACGTCCCCAATCAGCCTCTCTGTATCCATCCTTGGCGCCATTATGAGTACCTGTGGTGTTATAATAGCTAAGTGTTCCCCTGCAGTGAGAGGACCGGTGCCCAGCTGCTGTCTGGCGTGCAAATGAGACAGGATATGACTGTTTGCCGCCAGAATTAGTGGCCTTCAATTGACCTGATAGATTAGCAACAAGTGTTTCTAATTTTTGGTGGAAAAACGCACACGGACGATACGTCCTGAACACGGACATGCTCCGTGTGCGGTCCGTAGAGGCACGGACCCATAGACTTTAGCGGGTCCGTGCCTGCGTGCTGACCGCCAAAAACGGACATGTCGTCCGTGTAGAAAACGTAAACACGTACTTATCACATGGACACACGTTCCGTGTGATATTACGCGTGTGTGCCATCACCCATAGAATAACATGGGTCTCCGTGTCTCCGGTACGTGCAAAAACGTACCAAACACGTACCGGAGGCACGGATGTGTGTTGCGGGCCTAAGAGAGAGTCTGCAGGAGGGACATGCTGGAAATCTGATTGGAAAAGTGAGGAAATTGGTTATTGCCGCCAGAACCCCTAAAATTGATTCCATCTTGAGGAGAAAGGGAAAGGGGAAATTGTCGATCAAGCCACTCGGTGGGGCAGCACTTATTTAATGATTGAGCGATTGCTTGAACTAAAACCATTTCTTAGGCCTGAAACACACATCCGTGAAAAAACACGCACGTGTGTTACGTCCGTTTTTCGGGTCAGTGTCCCGTTTTTGTGTCCGTTTTTATGGTCCGTGTGGCATCTGTGTGAACTGCGTATGCTAGCCGTGTGTGCGTGTGGAATGTCCGTGTGTGCGTGTGAAACTTAACTGACGTGTGTGTGTTGTCCGTGAGTGATGTAAAATGTAGTTGCTACATGTCGCCTGACAGCAGACAGAGTCGCGCGCTGATAATGAACTCGGGTGAACTTCACCCGACTTCATTGTCATCCCGCGGCTCTGTCTGTGTCGCGTCCTGATTAGCGGTCACCCGTGAAGGACTCACTGGTGACCGCTAATCCCCTGAGTGACTGAAGTGAGCAGCGCGATTAGCGCTGCTATCACTCAGGTTACCCGCGGCTAGCTGGATCCTCTCCCCGTGACCGCTACTCACCTGTGACTTCATCGCTGTCACTCGGGCGACTTGCTGTTACAGGTGGAGGATCCAGTGGTGGCTGCAAGTTACCTGAGTGACGTCATCGCTGATCGCGATACTCACCTCAGTTGCTGCGTGGAGCTGTCAGGAGCGGCAGTGTTCTTCTGCAGCTCTTGTCACCTTCATGTAGCAGAGCTAGAAGCGACGCGGGACCTCCGTGGATTACGCCGGCCATGGATGGGTATTTGGGGCATATTAAATTGGTGAACGAGTTGTTTTTTTTTAGTGTTTATTAATTCAAATAAAGGATTTTTTCGGGTGTATGTGTTTATTTACTGTAATTTTCAGATTAATCATGGAAGGTATCTCAGACACCTGCAATGATTAATCTTGGACTTATTGTCAGCTATGGGCTGCCATTAACTCTTTATTACCCCGATTGCCAACGCACCAGGGCAATTCGGGAAGAGCCGGGTAGAGTCCCAGAACTGTTGCATCTAATGGATGTGGCATTTCGGGCGGCTGCTGGCTGATATTGTTAGGCTGGGGAGCTCCCCATAATGTGGAGCTCCCCATCTTGAGAATACCAGCCTTCAGCCGTGTGACTTTACCCTGGCTGGTATCATAATGGGGGGGGGACCGCACGTCGTTTTTTTTTAATTATTTATTTATTTTTTTAACTGCACAGTATAGACCCGCCCACCGGCGGCTGTGATTGGCTGCAGGGAGACAGCTGTCACTCAGCGTGGGGGCGTGTCTCACTGCAACCAATCATAGGTGCTGGTGGGCGGGGAAAGCAGGGAATACGAGATTGTTTAATGAGCGGCCGGCTTTTTCAAAATAGTAAAAGCCACCGGAGTTTAGTGAACAGCCGTGCTGCGCCGCGCCGGTGATCGGTGATCGGTAAGTAGGAGAGAGGGGGGAGACTGACCGACAGACAGAGAGAGGGACAGACAAGACAGAAAGAGAGACAGACAGAGAGAGACCGACCGACGGACTGAGGGAGATTGACCGACAGACAGAAAAAGAAAGAATGACTGACATCGCTATGAAAAAGCACAAAACGTACACGGAGCATGCAGAGATGCATCCGTGTCACGTTATTGTGCGCACCAAACCATTGACTTTCATGGGGTCCGTGTGTGCGTGTTCCATGCAAAAAACGGACATGCTTCCCTGCAAAACGGAAACATATACGCATCACGGACACGGACACACGGACCTTATGGAATAACGCACGTGTGACCTCAATGATAGATTAACATTGGTGCACGTTTGTCCGTGTCTCCGGTACATACGGAGACGGACCAAACACGCACGTGTTTAACGGATGTGTGTTTCAGGCCTTATAGATATGGCGAACCCTCAGGAAACCCTAAATGAAGGTCAATGGACACAGGTGGCTGAATTGAAGGACTTGCTTAATCACCCATTTACCGTGACTAAAAAATTACAAGCTGAGGATATAACTCCTGGCATTTTCATAAGGGAGTGGAAGAACTTGCTATTTTGCCTGTCCCAAAGAGAAGGTTTAATCACAGATGGCATTTCTGCTTTAATGAAACGGAGAGAAACACAACTATTGGAAAGTAAAATTATTCTGGCAGCTGTTTATGTGGACCCAAGTCATCATACACTGCTTGATGATCAACAGCTTACTAAAGTAAAGGAAGCTCTGACTGAGGTAGCAGTTAGGCTATGTGCGCACGTTGCGTCGGAGTACCTGCAGTTTATTCTGCACGTTTTCCTTCCCTTGGTTTTTGACCAAATGGCTTTTGACCATTTTTTAGCGCTAAAAACGCATGCGTATTTACCACGTTTTTAGTGCGTTTTCAGCGCTTTTTACCTGCGTTTTCACCTGCGTTTCTGCAGATGCGTTTTGTAGATCAAGACACTGAGAAATAAAGTTGGAATAGTCAAAAAGAATGAAAAAAGAGAAAAAAAGGATAAAATTAACTTTTAATAAAAATATATGGAACATTATCAATTTTAATGAAATAATAGTGGTTATGCACATTTTAACAGAAAAATAGGTAAAGTTTAATATTTTTTATCATTTAAATTTTCGCTTCCTGTGTGTGTGTAAAGGAACATTATAACCCTTTAATTTTATGCCAGAAAAGCATGTGTTTTTGAAGCCAAAAACGCAGTGGAAAAGCAGGTAAAAAGCATGAAAAACGCAGGAAAGTTGATTTTGGTTGCGTTTTGATTTGGTTGCAGTGCTACTGCTGCCAGATCTTCTTTCTCATCAGATGAGGAGTGTAACTTTGAGAAGTATTTGGATGACATGGAGCAGGCAAAGTGTTGCCGGAAGGAAAAAGATTTCCCTCCGTCTCCTATAGCAGCAGATTGGCCAGATTTCAGTAAAATGTTTCACTTGCTCTCAAAGAAATAGAAAAACTCAACCGTTCATCAAAACTGACTGTGCATGAGGCAATTCCTTTATACCCGAAAATTGTTAGAGATGTTGCCCATGTGGTTATTGCTTTGCCTCCAACCCATGTTACTGTAGAGAGGTTGTTCCCTAGCCTTAACCCCTTCAGCCCCGGGGCACTTTCCGTTTTTGCGTTTTTGTTTTTTGCTCCCCTTCTTCCGAGAGCCGTACATTTTTTATTTTTCCATCAATCTTGCCATGTAAGGGCTTGTTTTTTGCGGGACAAGTTGTACTTTTAAATGAAACCATAAGTTTTACCATATAGTGTACTGGAAAACGGCAAAAAAATTCCAAATGCGGAAAAATTGCAAAAATAGTGTGATCGTACAATAGTTTTTGGGAGGATATTTTATTCACTGTGTTCACTATATGGTAAAACTGATGTATCTATGTGATGCCTCAGGTCAGTGCGAGTTTGTAGACACCAAACATGTATAGGTTTACTTGTGTTTAAGAAGTTAAAAAAAATTCACAAGCTTGTCCTAAAAAAGTGGCACACGTTTTGCGCCATTTTCCAAAACCCGTAGCGTTTTCATTTTTCGGGATCTGAGACTGTGATAGTTTATTTTTTGCTTCTCGAGCTGACGTTTTTAACGGTACCATTTTTGCGTAGATGCTACGTTTTGATCGCCTGTTATTGCATTTTGCGCAAAATTTGCGGCGACCAAAAACCTTAATTTTGGCGTTTGGAATTTTTTTGCCGCTACGCCATTTACTGATCAGATTAATTGATTTTATATTTTGATAGATTGGGCATTTCTGAATGCGGCGATACCAAATATGTGTATATTTTTTATTTTTTTAACCCTTTAATTTTCATTGGGGTGAAAGGGTCGTGATTTCAACTTTTAGGTTTTTTAAATTTTTTAAAACTTTTTTTTTTTTATTTTACTAGTCTCCCTAGGGGGCTATAGCGATCAGCAATCCGATCACTCTGCACTATCTGCAGTTCTCAGCTACAGAGCTGAGAACTGCAGATTTGGTGCTTTACTTTCAAAGCCGGCTGTATTCCGGCATTGAGAGGAAGTGAGTCATGTTAGCTACAGGCGTCATCACATGACCCTGTGCTACCATGGCAACCACCGAAGTCACGTGATCATGTCACGTGACTTCCGGTGGGGGCGGGGTGACTGTCATGATGGCGCGCATATACATATCGCTGCCAGATTTTGGCAGCGAGATGTAAGGGGTTAATGGCCGCGGGTGGAAGCGATTCCACACGCGGCTAGCAGGCACACATGTTGAAAACAGCTGATATGTGCGCAGATCGCCGCCTTCCTGCGGCAGGGGGTGGGGCTTAACGGCACACGATCCATGACGTACCAAGTACGTCATGGGTCGTTAAGGGGTTAAAATTATTAGGTCAGATTTGAGATCATCTATGAAGGAGGATCTGATGGAAGCAATTCTATTTATTAGAACAAATTCATAGATTTCACAAATGTTATCTGTTTTGTTGAAAACTTCTTTTTGCCACTTACATAGTGTATTACATAGTGTTTATATATATATATATATATATAAATATAAAAAAATCTATATTACATATTGTATTACATATTTACAATTTATGTTTTTTGTGTTCTAAAGTTGTATCCAATAAATATATTTTATGTTCTATCTAAATATCTTGATTATTGTATTATACAAATGATTAAATGTCTGATGTTCACATTATACAATACATTTTTCACTTAACTATAAGCAATATATGTGGGAGTCGGAGTCGGTGCAAGGGAAATTGAGTCAGAGTCACAGGTTTGGCTTACCGACTCCACAGCCCTGGTGCGCACATAGCCTAAAGGCTACTTTACACACTGCGATATCGGTCCCGATATCGCTAGCGTGGGTACCCGCCCCCATCTGTTGCGCGACACGGGCATATCGCTGCCCGTGGCGCACAACATCGCCCAGAGCCGTCACACATACTTACCTGTCCGGCGACGTCGCTGTGACCGGCGAACCGCCTCCTTTCTAAGGGGGCAGTCCGTGCGGCGTCACAGCGACGTCACTGAACCGCCGCCCAATCGCAGCGGAGGGGCGGAGATGAGCGGGACGTAACATCCCGCCCACCTCCTTCCTTCCGCATAGCGGCCGGGAGGCAGGTAGGGAGACGTTCCTCGCTCCTGCGGCGTCACACGCAGCGATGTGTGACGCCGCAGGAACGAGGAACAACCTCGTTACTGCTGAAGTAACGATAATTGGGAATGGACCCCCGTGTCGCCGATTAGCGATTTTTCACTGTTTTGCAACGATGCAAAATCGCTAATCGATGTCACACGCAACGGCATCGCTAATGCGGCCGGATGTGCGTCACGAATTCCGTGACCCCAACGACTCCGCATTAGCGATGTCGTAGCTTGTAAAGCCCGCTTTAGTGTATTGTGTAAGCTCCAAGCACCAGCGGTTAACCTCCTCCTACCTGGGATTAGCATTACACCTTAAAGTTGTGGTTCACCCATTTTTTATATTTTCTCTATGAGTTGTACTTACCATTACAGGTCTTTTCTCCATTGGCTTCTATTTCCAGTTCTGGCACTGAGCGGCGCTATCCTGCACGCTCAGTGCCGGTCACATGACCCCCTGGTGCTGCGGCCGCTAGTATCCTCTTACGTCCCGTCAATTCTGGGCTCTCAAACTCGACGGGTACGTCACAGGATGCTGGTGCCACTCAGACTGATTGACTGGGCTGTGGGCGGTGACTACCGCACGTCACAGCCCAGCATCGAGGGGAGGATCCAGAGGATGGCACAGTGTGGAGCGGTGGCGTCCGGCAGATGGTGAGGCATGGGGCGCCTGTGTGGAGTACAGGGGGGGTTCTTCAGCTGAAATCCCCCCTGTCACGTAAGTATCTGATCACACTCTCCACCCGCCCGCTCTGCTGCGATGTCAGGAGAGCGGGCGGTGTGATCATATGCGCTCCTCCCAGCAGCATACAGGACGCAGCAAGACACTGACAGGCTGGTGACATGCAGCAGCGCATGTGTCAGAGCAGAGCATGTCACCGTTCTGCTCTGTCACCTGTCCTGCTGCATGGGACCAACTGTCTCCACTTTGTCACCTGCACCACAAGTCACAGAGTGGAGCAAGTTGGTGACAGAGCACCTCCCCCCCTCTCTCTTCTTTCCCCCCTCTCTTCTCTCCCCCCTCTTTTCTCCCCCTCCCCTCTTCCCCCTCTTCTCTGCCCCCCTCTTATCCCTCTCTCCTCGCCCCCCTCTTATCTCTCTCTCTTTTCCCTCCCTATCTCCCTCTTTTCCCTCCCCCTCGCTCTCTCTTTTCCCTCTTGCTCTCTCTCTTTTCCCTCTCTCTCATTTCCCTCTCTCTTTTTTCCCTCTCTCTCTTTCCCTCTCGCTCGCTCTCTTTTCCCGCTCGCTCTCTCTTTTCCCGCTCGCTCTCTCTCTTTTTCCTCTCGCTCTCTCTCTTTTCCCTCTCGCTCTCTCTTTTCCCGCTCGCTCTCTCTTTTCCCGCTCGCTCTCTCTCTTTTTCCTCTCGCTCTCTCTCTTTTCCCTCTCGCTCTCTCTTTTCCCGCTCGCTCTTTCTCTTTTTCCTCTCGCTCTCTCTCTTTTTTCTCTTGCTCTCTCCTGGCATGGTCAGTACAGAAATCTCTCGATCGAGAGGGAGTAATAAACATGGAGTCCCTACTGTGTATGTGTATTTATTTCTAATAAAGTATTTTTCTCTGTGTGATGTTTTTTTTTAACCCTTTATTGGAGATTCTTAATGGCCGGGTCAAACTTGGCCTGACATTAAGAATCTCAGGCTTTATACCAGCTGGTAAAACATAGCTGGCATTAACCTCTTATTACCCAGTGTGCCACCTGCCACCAGGGCCACTGGAAGAGTTGGATACAGCGCCAGAAGATGGTGCTTCTATGAAAGCGCCATTTTCTGGGGCGGCTGTGGATTACAATTCGCAGCAGAGGCGCCCAGAAACCTCGGGCTAACCTGTGCTGCGGATTACAATCCCCAGCTGCCTAGTTGTACCCGGCTGGACACAAAAATATGGCGAAGCCCACGTCATTTGTCTTTTAATTATTTCATGAAATAAGTGAAATATTTAAAAAATACGGGCTTCCCTATATTTTTGGTTCCCAGCCGGGTACAAATAGGCAGCTGGAGGTTGGGGGCAGCCCGTACCTGGTTGCTGTACCTGGCTAGCGTACAAAAAATATGGCGAAGCCCACATAATTTTTTTAAAACAGTTTTTAGGCAAGACCCTTTATATATATAAAAAAAAAAAAAAAGGCTTCCCTGGATTTTCCATTGCCAGTGAAGGTAACACCAAGCAGCGGGGGTTAGCAGCCAGTAGCGCTTGGGTTACCCACAGCAATAGAAAATGCAGCGGGAGCCCACACTTTTTTTTTTTACCCCTAACCCTAGGGTTAGGGTTATGTGGTTTTTTTAATTTTTTTTTATTTTTAATTAATTTAAAAAAAAAAAAAAAAATCGATATGGGCTTCGCCCATCGAGCACCAGAGCATTTTACTGCTCATTCATCCCTACTCCTGACCACAGCGCCAGCAGAACAAGTAATCAGATGACTCCAGTGTCGGCCGATTACTTGTTCTGTGTCCCCCTGCATCCATCGCAGCGTGTGCGGGCTGTGAGGTCACCTGAGTTCAGTCCAGCTCTGGAGTCAGCTGATCTGAACTCAGCTGAACTCCAGCCCGCACCCGCTGCGATAGATGTAGGGGGACACAGAACACGTAAGGTCTAAGACACACGGCGAGAAAAACAGTGCGAGTGGAGTGCGATAAAACATTGCATTCCATTCAGACCAATATTAGCCTGTGTGTCAGCGCACATGAGCAATTATTTTCTCAGCCCTAATTGGACCGAGAAAACAATTGCAGCATGCTGCGGGTGTAATGCAAGACTCTTCCTCTTTTACCCATTGAAGTGTATGGGGTGAGAGAAAAATTGCACTGCACTTGCGGTACATCGGTGTACCGGAAGTGCATAGCGAGAATCGCAATAGCCGACTACGGACGAGAGAGGGAGAGAAATCCCTCCCACCCCTCCTCTGTGCTGGTCCGCCCCTCCTGAGTGCCGGACCGCCCCCCGCAGCTGAGGTCTGCTCGCACAGTCGGACCTCAGTCGCAGGGACACACGCATGACACTCGGCTCTGCTGTACTGAGCGTGAGCCGAGTGTAATGCGAGGGGATCGCAGTAATCCCCGTGTGGCCCCAGCCTAATCAGCTGACACTTGAGTCAGCTGATCTGAACTCAGCTGAACTCCTGTACACACAGCCCGCACACGGTCACATGTGACCGGCAGCAGGCAGCGACTGCTGTTAAGGCTACATTCACATGACCGTTCCGTTTTTGCGGGCCGCAAAAACGGTCCTTTTTTTTCACGGATGCATCCGTGTGGCATCCGTGTGCCTTCCTTTTTTTTGCGTACCGCAAAAAAACGGAAGCAGCAAGAAAGATAAATAGATGAGTAGATATAGAGATGGATAGATAGATACAGAGACAGAGGGATGAATGAATGAATAGAGGGATGGATATATAGATGAGAAAGACATATATAATGTCCCACCTCCCTGCATATTCTAAGCTGGCACCCTTTTGTGACTTTCATGTGGCACTAAGGTGCTTAGCCTTGTATTTAGCCAAAAAATAAATAAATAATAAAAAAAAATGACATGCTGTCCCCCTACCTTTTGTAGCCAGCTAGGGAAAAGCAAACGGCTGCAGCCTGCAAACCACAGCTGGCAGCTTCACCTTGGCTGGTAATCCAAAACAGAGGGCACCCCACGCTATTATTTTAAATTAAATAAATAATTTAAAACAAAAAATACGGAGTCCCCCCAAAATTGGATCACCAGACAAGGTAAAGCGGATAGCTGTGGTCTGGTATTCTCAGACTAGGGAGGTCCACCGTTATTGGACACTCCCCAGCCTAAAAATAGCAGGCTGCAGCCGCCCCAGAAGTTGCGCATCCATTAGATGCGCCAATCCTGGTGCTTCGCCCCAGCTCATCCCGTTGCCCTGGTGCGGTGGCAAACGGGGTAATATATGGGGTTGATACCAGATGTGTAATGTCACCTGGCATCAAGCCCTGCGGTTAGTGATGTCAGGCGTGTATCAGATACCCGACATCACAAACCCAGTCAGTAAGAAATAAAAAATAGACAACAAACACATTTTTATTTGAAAAAACACTCCCCAACACATTCCCTCTTTCACCAATTTATTAAAAAGAAAAACAAATTCAGGTCTGGTGTAATCCAAGGGGGTTCCATGACGATCCATACCATAGTCAATGTCCCAGTCAATGAAGAACAGAATGTTGCCTATTGGCTGGGAGAGCCGTGCAGTGACCTGAGCTAACATCAATAGGTCAGCCTAGGTCACTGAAGGGCACGACGAGTGCTGCTGTCAGGAGGTTAGCGAGGTACATTACCTGCGATGATTGCTGAACTCCTGACAGCAGCGCTGTGACTGAGTTCAATGACCGCCGCCTTCACAAACAAAGTATCGTGAGCGGCCCGTGACGTCACCACTAGTCACAGTCTTGGGTCGACAGCGAGAGGTGATGTAACAAGTGGCAGGCATAGAAGGCAGTGACGACCGCTGACGTCAGGAGGGCAGGACTTCATCACCGTAGGTAATGAACTTACTAACCTCCTGACTGTAGCGCTTGTCATCCCCGCGCTGCTGACACTGCTGTGCGGGCAGCCACGGGGCTGGGGCTGGAGCGGGTTATAGACTGCACGGGCACCCAACGGAAGTCACATGGAAGTGCTTCTGGGAATTTTGCGGACCCATTGACTTGTATTGTGTCACAGTTCGTTATTACGGAACAGAATAGGACATGTTCCATAATAACGGAGCGGACATACGGCATCCGATGTGTATTTTTTTTGTAGGATCGGATGCACATGGAAATTCTACCGTGTGCCATCCGATCCTACACAAAAGACATTGAAAAGATGCTCCTGTCCGTGGGCCCGCAAAAAAACAGGAACTGACCAGGACAAACGGAACGGTCATGTGAATGAGCCCACCTGCAGCCATTGCAGCGTGTGCGGACTGTGAGATCAGGAGTCAGCTGACTCCAGCGCCGGCCGATAAATTCTGTGTCCCACTGCAGAAGGATCCGGTAAAATAACGGTTGCATGCGCTGCACATTTAATCCACAGGATCCAGTCATATGCGGTTTGCGGTTGTTTGCCTACATGCATGTGAAAGTATTAGACCAGATGAATCCATACACACAAGGAAATGGGGTGGATCATACACAATCACCACACCACTTCAGAGCTACTCTTAAAGCATATCACAAATCAGGAGAACAGAGTAAAAAAGCTTCTACAATATCAAAAGGTTTATTCATGTACATATTAAACATATAGTGTCAATATTTGAATAAAACAGGCACGAGAAAGAGGTGGTAAAAATGGCAAACACCTGGGAGCTGCACAAATGACAATAGAAAACAGATCAAATATCCATCCACCAAGCCATGTGTATCCAAAAGGAAAACATGAAAAACCCCAAGTGGGCTCATATATCAAATGCTCAACAGAAATCCTGATGGTTACACTGGCAAAACAGTGGAGGATATACAAAGGGAAACAGTGATTAAATTGGAGGGATCAGATGCATCGGGCAGCCCCTGACATGTAAATCAACCCATAGGGGATTAATATAGATAAGGGGAAACGGGGCAAGCCAGATGCATGTAAACCCAATCTACAGATACCGCAAACCTGTATGAAAGGATGGGATTTAACAGAGCGTGCAGACAGCCAGGGGTGACAGAGGAGGTAAAACCCCCACTACAGACTCCAACGTACGTTTCACGATTGTGAAGTATTCGCTTCGTCAGGGAGTGGGTAAGTAGCACAGAAGGGCTGCTAAAAATAGCCCTAAACACAGCTGGGGCACCGTATTGGTGATTCAGCGCATGCGCACACCACACCATACAGGCTCAGAACCCCCGCCCCCGGCCATCATGATCCCGCGCGTGCGCGGGAGCAGGGACACATCCCCATGGCTCCCGCGCACGCGCACCGACCAGCCAAGGCAGCCCACCTGCAGCTATTGCAGCGTGTGCGGACTGTGAGATCAGGAGTCAGCTGACTCCAGCGCCGGCCGATAAATTCTGTGTCCCGCTGCAGAAGGATCCGGTAAAATAACGGTTGCATGCGCTGCACATTTAATCCACAGGATCCAGTCATATGCGGTTTGCGGTTGTTTGCTTACATGCATGTGAAAGTAGCCTGCAAAATGCACGCCACACGAATGATACGGACGACACACAGACTAGGCAAGAGGGAAAAAAAGCAATCTCAAGACCCCTTCATTTTTTTTTCCCCAATTATTTTTTTCACATGTTGCTCCGGCTAATAATCATAATTTCTGTACACACACACTGTATATACACACAACACACACTGTATATACACACAACACACACTGTATATACACACAACACACACTGTATATACACACAACACACACTATGAACTATATGAGCACAAGCAGAAGATAGCCGCTCTCCTCCCCGGGTTGTGCAGAGCTGGCAGCTGCTGCTGTCTCTGTGTGATTGCTCTCACTGCATCCACAGGGAAGAGGCAGGGAGGAGACTTTGGGAGGAGAGCAGAGTGGGTGTGTTAGATAAATTAGGCACAGCCCTAGAGCCACAAAGAATTATGGGAGTTGTAGGAACTGAACCCAGGAAGTCAGGAGAGAGATGAATCCCATCAGAGCTGGAGCCAGCAATGAGGATGTTCTGCTAGAGCACGATAAAAGGTAATATAGCTGAAAAAACATGATAGATGTGTGGAGAGGCACATAATAGCAGGATTTATCAGAAAAAAAAAATCAGTTTTGGTAACTGGACAACTTCTTTAAGTCAGATGCAATACTCTATGGTGACTGAAGCCTCAGGGACGCCACATATACACCGTCCTGTTCTCTCCTCACCCCTCCTGTCCTGTATACACCGTCCTGTCCTCTCCTCCTCTTCTGTCCTGTATACACCGTCCTCTCCTCTTCTGTCCTGTATACACCGTCCTCTCCTCTTCTGTCCTGTATACACCGTCCTCTCCTCTTCTGTCCTGTATACACCGTCCTCTCCTCTTCTGTCCTGTATACACCGTCCTCTCCTCTTCTGTCCTGTATACACCGTCCTCTCCTCTTCTGTCCTGTATACACCGTCCTCTCCTCTTCTGTCCTGTATACACCGTCCTCTCCTCTTCTGTCCTGTATACACCGTCCTCTCCTCTTCTGTCCTGTATACACCGTCCTCTCCTCTTCTGTCCTGTATACACCGTCCTATCCTCTCCTCTCCTGTATACACCGTCCTGCCCTCTCCTCTCCTCTCCTGTATACACCGTCCTGCCCTCTCCTCACCCCTCCTGTCCTGTATACACCGTCCTGCCCTGTCCTCTCCTCTCCTGTATACACCGTCCTGCCCTCTCCTCACCCCTCCTGTCCCGTATACACCGTCCTGCCCTCTCCTCATCCCTCCTGTCTTGTATACACCGCCCTGTCCTCTCCTCACCCCTCCTGTATACACCGTCCTGTCCTCTCCCCTCCTGTCCTGTATACACCGTCCTGTCCTCTCCCCTCCTGTCCTGTATACACCGTCCTGTCCTCTCCTGTATACACCGTCCTGTCCTCTCCTCTTCTGTCCTGTATACACCGTCCTGTCCTCTCCTCTTCTGTCCTGTATACACCGTCCTCTCCTCTTCTGTCCTGTATACACCGTCCTCTCCTCTTCTGTCCTGTATACACCGTCCTCTCCTCTTCTGTCCTGTATACACCATCCTGTCCTCTCCTCTTCTGTCCTGTATACACCATCCTCTCCTCTCCTCTTCTGTCCTGTATACACAGTCCTCTCCTCTCCTCTTCTGTCCTGTATACACAGTCCTCTCCTCTCCTCTTCTGTCCTGTATACACCGTCCTCTCCTCTCCTCTTCTGTCCTGTATACACCGTCCTCTCCTCTCCTCTTCTGTCCTGTATACACCGTCCTCTCCTCTCCTCTTCTGTCCTGTATACACCGTCCTCTCCTCTCCTCTTCTGTCCTGTATACACCGTCCTCTCCTCTCCTCTTCTGTCCTGTATACACCAGCCTCTCCTCTCCTCTTCTGTCCTGTATACACCGTCCAGTCCTCTCCTCACCCCTCCTGTCCTGTATACACCGTCCTGTCCTCTCCTCACCCCTCCTGTCCTGTATACACCGTCCTGTCCTCTCCTCACCCCTCCTGTCCTGTATACACCGTCCTGTCCTCTCCTCACCCCTCCTGTCCTGTATACACCGTCCAGTCCTCTCCTCACCCCTCCTGTCCTGTATACACCGTCCAGTCCTCTCCTCCCCCCTCCTGTCCTGTATACACCGTCCAGTCCTCTCCTCCCCCCTCCTGTCCTGTATACACCGTCCAGTCCTCTCCTCCCCCCTCCTGTCCTGTATACACCGTCCAGTCCTCTCCTCCCCCCTCCTGTCCTGTATACACCGTCCAGTCCTCTCCTCCCCCCTCCTGTCCTGTATACACCGTCCAGTCCTCTCTTCCCCCCCTCCTGTCCTGTATACACCGGCCTGTCCTCTCCTCACCCCTCCTGTCCTGTATACACCGGCCTGTCCTCTCCACTTGTCCTGTATACACCGTCCTGTCCTCTCCACTTGTCCTGTATACACCGTCCTATCCTCTCCTCTCCTGTATACACCGTCCTGCCCTCTCCTCCCCCCTCCTGTCCTGTATACACCGTCCTGTCCTCTCCTCCCCCCTCCTGTCCTGTATACACCGTCCTGTCCTCTCCTCACCCCTCCTGTCCTGTATACACCGTCCTGTCCTCTCCACTTGTCCTGTATACACCGTCCTGTCCTCTCCACTTGTCCTGTATACACCGTCCTGTCCTCTCCTCTTCTGTCCTGTATACACCGTCCTATCCTCTCCTCTCCTGTATACACCGTCCTGCCCTCTCCTCTCCTCTCCTGTATACACCGTCCTGCCCTCTCCTCACCCCTCCTGTCCTGTATACACCGTCCTGCCCTGTCCTCTCCTCTCCTGTATACACCGTCCTGCCCTCTCCTCACCCCTCCTGTCCTGTATACACCGTCCTGCCCTCTCCTCATCCCTCCTGTCCTGTATACACCGTCCTGCCCTCTCCTCTCCTCTCCTGTATACACCGTCCTGCCCTCTCCTCACCCCTCCTGTCCTGTATACACCGTCCTGCCCTCTCCTCTCCTCTCCTGTATACACCGTCCTGCCCTCTCCTCACCCCTCCTGTCCTGTATACACCGTCCTGCCCTGTCCTCTCCTCTCCTGTATACACCGCCCTGTCCTCTCCTCACCCCTCCTGTATACACCGTCCTGTCCTCTCCCCTCCTGTCCTGTGTACACCGTCCTGTCCTCTCCACTTGTCCTGTATACACCGTCCTGTCCTCTCCTCTCCTGTATACACCGTCCTGTCCTCTCCTGTATACACCGTCCTGTCCTCTCCTCTTCTGTCCTGTATACACCGTCCTGTCCTCTACTCTTCTGTCCTGTATACACCGTCCTCTCCTCCTCTGTCCTGTATACACCGTCCTCTCTTCTCCTCTTCTGTCCTGTATACACCGTCTTCTCCTCTTCTGTCCTGTATACACCGTCTTCTCCTCTTCTGTCCTGTATACACCGTCTTCTCCTCTTCTGTCCTGTATACACCGTCCTCTCCTCTTCTGTCCTGTATACACCGTCTTCTCCTCTTCTGTCCTGTATACACCGTCTTCTCCTCTTCTGTCCTGTATACACCGTCCTCTCCTCTCCTCTTCTGTCCTGTATACACCGTCCTCTCCTCTCCTCTCCTGTATACACCGTCCTCTCCTCTCCTCTTCTGTCCTGTATACACCGTCCTCTCCTCTCCTCTTCTGTCCTGTATACACCGTCCTCTCCTCTCCTCCTCTTCTGTCCTGTATACACCGTCCTCTCCTCTCCTCTCCTGTATACACCGTCCTCTCCTCTCCTGTATACACCGTCCTCTCCTCTCCTGTATACACCGTCCTCTCCTCTTCTGTCTTGTATACACCGTCCTCTCCTCTCCTCTTCTGTCTTGTATACACCGTCCTCTCCTCTCCTCTTCTGTCTTGTATACACCGTCCTCTCCTCTCCTCTCCTGTATACACCGTCCTCTCCTCTCCTCTCCTGTATACACCGTCCTCTCCTCTCCTCTTCTGTCCTGTCCTCTCCTCTTCTGTGCTGTATACACCGTCCTGTCCTCTGCTGTATACACCGTCCTGCCCTCTCCTCACCCCTCCTGTCCTGTATACACCGTCGTGCCCTCTCCTCATCCCTCCTGTCCTGTATACACCGTCCTGCCCTCTCCTCATCCCTCCTGTCCTGTATACACCGCCCAGTCCTCTCCTCACCCCTCCTGTATACACCGTCCTGTCCTGTATACACCGTCCTGTCCTCTCCACTTGTCCTGTATACACCGTCCTGTCCTCTCCACTTGTCCTGTATACACCGTCCTGTCCTCTCCTCTCCTCTCCTGTATACACCGTCCTGTCGTCTCCTCTCCTCTCCTGTATACACCGTCCTGTCCTCTCCTGTATACACCGTCCTGTCCTCTCCTCTCCTGTATACACCGTCCTGTCCTCTCCTCTTCTGTCCTGTATACACCGTCCTGTCGTCTCCTCTCCTCTCCTGTATACACCGTCCTGTCCTCTCTTGTATACACCGTCCTGTCCTCTCCTCTCCTGTATACACCGTCCTGTCCTCTCCTCTTCTGTCCTGTATACACCGTCCTGTCCTTTCCTGTTCTGTCCTGTATACACCGTCCTGTCCTCTCTTCCCCCCCCCTCCTGTCCTGTATACACCGGCCTGTCCTCTCCTCACCCCTCCTGTCCTGTATACACTGGCCTGTCCTCTCCACTTGTCCTGTATACACCGTCCTGTCCTCTCCACTTGTCCTGTATACACCGTCCTATCCTCTCCTCTCCTGTATACACCGTCCTGCCCTCTCCTCCCCCCTCCTGTCCTGTATACACCGTCCTGTCCTCTCCTCCCCCCTCCTGTCCTGTATACACCGTCCTGTCCTCTCCTCCCCCCTCCTGTCCTGTATACACCGTCCTGTCCTCTCCACTTGTCCTGTATACACCGTCCTGTCCTCTCCACTTGTCCTGTATACACCGTCCTGTCCTCTCTTCTTCTGTCCTGTATACACCGTCCTATCCTCTCCTCTCCTGTATACACCGTCCTGCCCTCTCCTCTCCTCTCCTGTATACACCGTCCTGCCCTCTCCTCACCCCTCCTGTCCTGTATACACCGTCCTGCCCTGTCCTCTCCTCTCCTGTATACACCGTCCTGCCCTCTCCTCACCCCTCCTGTCCTGTATACACCGTCCTGCCCTCTCCTCATCCCTCCTGTCTTGTATACACCGCCCTGTCCTCTCCTCACCCCTCCTGTATACACCGTCCTGTCCTCTCCCCTCCTGTCCTGTATACACCGTCCTGTCCTCTCCACTTGTCCTGTATACACCGTCCTGTCCTCTCCTCTCCTGTATACACCGTCCTGTCCTCTCCTGTATACACCGTCCTGTCCTCTCCTCTTCTGTCCTGTATACACCGTCCTGTCCTCTCCTCTTCTGTCCTGTATACACCGTCCTCTCCTCTTCTGTCCTGTATACACCGTCCTCTCTTCTCCTCTTCTGTCCTGTATACACCGTCTTCTCCTCTTCTGTCCTGTATACACCGTCCTCTCCTCTTCTGTCCTGTATACACCGTCCTCTCCTCTTCTGTCCTGTATACACCGTCCTCTCCTCTTCTGTCCTGTATACACCATCCTCTCCTCTTCTGTCCTGTATACACCGTCCTCTCCTCTCCTCTTCTATCCTGTATACACCGTCCTCTCCTGTATACACCGTCCTCTCCTCTCCTCTTCTATCCTGTATACACTGTCCTCTCCTCTCCTCTCCTGTATACACCGTCCTCTCCTCTCCTCCTCTTCTGTCCTGTATACACCGTCCTCTCCTCTCCTCTTCTGTCCTGTATACACCGTCCTCTCCTCTCCTCCTCTTCTGTCCTGTATACACCGTCCTCTCCTCTCCTCTCCTCTCCTGTATACACCGTCCTCTCCTCTCCTCTCCTGTATACACCGTCCTCTCCTCTCCTGTATACACCGTCCTCTCCTCTCCTCTTCTGTCTTGTATACACCGTCCTCTCCTCTCCTCTTCTGTCTTGTATACACCGTCCTCTCCTCTCCTCTCCTCTCCTGTATACACCGTCCTCTCCTCTCCTCTCCTGTATACACCGTCCTCTCCTCTCCTCTTCTGTCCTGTCCTCTCCTCTTCTGTGCTGTATACACCGTCCTGTCCTCTGCTGTATACACCGTCCTGCCCTCTCCTCACCCCTCCTGTCCTGTATACACCGTCGTGCCCTCTCCTCATCCCTCCTGTCCTGTATACACCGTCGTGCCCTCTCCTCATCCCTCCTGTCCTGTATACACCGTCCTGCCCTCTCCTCATCCCTCCTGTCCTGTATACACCGCCCAGTCCTCTCCTCACCCCTCCTGTATACACCGTCCTCTCCTCTCCTCACCCCTCCTGTCCTGTATACACCGCCCTGTCCTCTCCTCTCCCCTCCTGTATACACCGTCCTGTCCTGTATACACCGTCCTGTCCTCTCCACTTGTCCTGTATACACCGTCCTGTCCTCTCCTCTTCTGTCCTGTATACACCGTCCTGTCCTGTCCTCTTCTGTCCTGTATACACCGTCCTGTCGTCTCCTCTCCTCTCCTGTATACACCGTCCTGTCCTCTCCTGTATACACCGTCCTGTCCTCTCCTCTCCTGTATACACCGTCCTGTCCTCTCCTCTTCTGTCCTGTATACACCGTCCTGTCCTCTCCTGTATACACCGTCCTGTCCTCTCCTCTCCTGTATACACCGTCCTGTCCTCTCCTCTTCTGTCCTGTATACACCGTCCTGTCCTTTCCTGTTCTGTCCTGTATACACCGTCCTGTCCTGTATACACTGTCCTGTCCTCTTCTGTGCTGTATACACCGTCCTGTCCTCTCCTCTTCTGTGCTGTATACACCGTCCTGTCCTCTACTCTTCTGTCCTGTATACACGGTCCTGTCCTCTCCTTCTGTCCTGTATACACCGTCCTGTCTTCTCCTCTCCTGTATACACCGTCCTGTCTTCTCCTCTTCTGTCCTGTATACACCGTCCTGTCCTCTCCTCTTCTGTCCTGTATACACCGTCCTGTCCTCTCCTCACCCCTCCTGTCCTGTATACACCGTCCTGTCCTCTCCTCTCTTGTATACACCGTCCTGTCCTCTCCTGTCCTGTATACACCGTCCTGTCCTCTCCCTTCTGTCCTGTATACACCGTCCTGCCCTCTCCTCTCTCCTCCTGTCCTGTATACACCGTCCTGTCCTCTCCTCACCCCTCCTGTCCTGTATACACCGTCCTGTCCTCTCCTCACCCCTCCTGTCCTGTATACACCGTCCTGTCCTCTCCTCACCCCTCCTGTCCTGTATACACCGTCCTGTCCTCTCCCTTCTGTCCTGTATACACCGTCCTGTCCTCTCCTCACCCCTCCTGTCCTGTATACACCGTCCTGTCCTCTCCTGTCCTGTATACACCGTCCTGCCCTCTCCTCTCCCCTCCTGTCCTGTATACACCGTCCTGCCCTCTCCTCACCCCTCCTGTTCTGTATACACCGTCCTGCCCTCTCCTCACCCCTCCTGTTCTGTATACACCGTCCTGCCCTCTCCTCACCCCTCCTGTCCTGTATACACCGTCCTGTCCTCTCCTCACCCCTCCTGTCCTGTATACACCGTCCTGTCCTCTCCTCTCCCCTCCTGTCCTGTATACACCGTCCTGTCCTCTCCTCTCCCCTCCTGTCCTGTATACACCGTCCTGTCCTCTCCTCTCCCCTCCTGTCCTGTATACACCGTCCTGCCCTCTCCTCACCCCTCCTGTTCTGTATACACCGTCCTGCCCTCTCCTCACCCCTGCTGTCCTGTATACACCGTCCTGTCCTTTCCTGTTCTGTCCTGTATACACCGTCCTGTCCTGTATACACTGTCCTGTCCCGTCCTCTTCTGTGCTGTATACACGGTCCTGTCCTCTCCTCCCCCCTCCTGTCCTGTATACACGGTCCTGTCCTCTCCTCCCCCCTCCTGTCCTGTATACACGGTCCTGTCCTCTCCTCCCCCCTCCTGTCCTGTATACACGGTCCTGTCCTCTCCTCCCCCCTCCTGTCCTGTATACACGGTCCTGTCCTCTCCTCCCCCCTCCTGTCCTGTATACACGGTCCTGTCCTCTCCTCCCCCCTCCTGTCCTGTATACACGGTCCTGTCCTCTCTTCCCCCCCTCCTGTCCTGTATACACCGTCCTGTCCTCTCTTCCCCCCCCTCCTGTCCTGTATACACCGTCCTGCCCTCTCCTCATCCCTCCTGTCTTGTATACACCGCCCTGTCCTCTCCTCTCCTGTATACACCGTCCTGTCCTCTCCTCTTCTGTCCTGTATACACCGTCCTGTCCTCTCCTCTTCTGTCCTGTATACACCGTCCTCTCTTCTCCTCTTCTGTCCTGTATACACCGTCTTCTCCTCTTCTGTCCTGTATACACCGTCTTCTCCTCTTCTGTCCTGTATACACCGTCCTCTCCTCTTCTGTCCTGTATACACCGTCCTCTCCTCTTCTGTCCTGTATACACCGTCCTCTCCTCTTCTGTCCTGTATACACCGTCCTCTCCTCTCCTCTTCTGTCCTGTATACACCGTCCTCTCCTCTCCTCTTCTGTCCTGTATACACCGTCCTCTCCTCTCCTCTCCTGTATACACCGTCCTCTCCTCTCCTCTTCTGTCCTGTATACACCGTCCTCTCCTCTCCTCCTCTTCTGTCCTGTATACACCGTCCTCTCCTCCTCTTCTGTCCTGTATACACCGTCCTCTCCTCTCCTCCTCTTCTGTCCTGTATACACCGTCCTCTCCTCTCCTCTCCTGTATACACCGTCCTCTCCTCTCCTGTATACACCGTCCTCTCCTCTCCTCTTCTGTCTTGTATACACCGTCCTCTCCTCTCCTCTCCTGTATACACCGTCCTCTCCTCTCCTCTCCTGTATACACCGTCCTCTCCTCTCCTCTTCTGTCCTGTCCTCTCCTCTTCTGTGCTGTATACACCGTCCTGTCCTCTGCTGTATACACCGTCCTGCCCTCTCCTCACCCCTCCTGTCCTGTATACACCGTCGTGCCCTCTCCTCATCCCTCCTGTCCTGTATACACCGTCCTGCCCTCTCCTCATCCCTCCTGTCCTGTATACACCGCCCAGTCCTCTCCTCACCCCTCCTGTATACACCGTCCTGCCCTCTCCTCACCCCTCCTGTCCTGTATACACCGTCGTGCCCTCTCCTCATCCCTCCTGTCCTGTATACACCGTCCTGCCCTCTCCTCATCCCTCCTGTCCTGTATACACCGCCCTGTCCTCTCCTCTCCCCTCCTGTATACACCGTCCTGTCCTGTATACACCGTCCTGTCCTCTCCACTTGTCCTGTATACACCGTCCTGTCCTCTCCTCTTCTGTCCTGTATACACCGTCCTGTCCTCTCCTCTTCTGTCCTGTATACACCGTCCTGTCGTCTCCTCTCCTCTCCTGTATACACCGTCCTGTCCTCTCCTGTATACACCGTCCTGTCCTCTCCTCTACTGTCCTGTATACACCGTCCTGTCCTCTCCTCTACTGTCCTGTATACACCGTCCTGTCCTTTCCTGTTCTGTCCTGTATACACCGTCCTGTCCTGTATACACTGTCCTGTCCTCTTCTGTGCTGTATACACCGTCCTGTCCTCTCCTCTTCTGTGCTGTATACACCGTCCTGTCCTCTCCTCTTCTGTGCTGTATACACCGTCCTGTCCTCTACTCTTCTGTCCTGTATACACGGTCCTGTCCTCTCCTTCTGTCCTGTATACACCGTCCTGTCTTCTCCTCTCCTGTATACACCGTCCTGTCCTCTCCTCTTCTGTCCTGTATACACCGTCCTGTCCTCTCCTCACCCCTCCTGTCCTGTATACACCGTCCTGTCCTCTCCTGTCCTGTATACACCGTCCTGTCCTCTCCCTTCTGTCCTGTATACACCGTCCTGCCCTCTCCTCTCTCCTCCTGTCCTGTATACACCGTCCTGTCCTCTCCTCACCCCTCCTGTCCTGTATACACCGTCCTGTCCTCTCCTCACCCCTCCTGTCCTGTATACACCGTCCTGTCCTCTCCTCACCCCTCCTGTCCTGTATACACCGTCCTGTCCTCTCCTCACCCCTCCTGTCCTGTATACACCGTCCTGCCCTCTCCTCTCCCCTCCTGTCCTGTATACACCGTCCTGCCCTCTCCTCACCCCTCCTGTTCTGTATACACCGTCCTGCCCTCTCCTCACCCCTCCTGTTCTGTATACACCGTCCTGCCCTCTCCTCACCCCTCCTGTCCTGTATACACCGTCCTGTCCTCTCCTCTCCCCTCCTGTCCTGTATACACCGTCCTGCCCTCTCCTCTCCCCTCCTGTCCTGTATACACCGTCCTGCCCTCTCCTCACCCCTGCTGTCCTGTATACACCGTCCTGTCCTTTCCTGTTCTGTCCTGTATACACCGTCCTGTCCTGTATACACTGTCCTGTCCTGTCCTCTTCTGTGCTGTATACACCGTCCTGTCCTCTCCTCTTCTGTCCTGTATACACGGTCCTGTCCTCTCCTCCCCCCTCCTGTCCTGTATACACGGTCCTGTCCTCTCCTCCCCCCTCCTGTCCTGTATACACGGTCCTGTCCTCTCCTCCCCCCTCCTGTCCTGTATACACGGTCCTGTCCTCTCCTCCCCCCTCCTGTCCTGTATACACGGTCCTGTCCTCTCCTCCCCCCTCCTGTCCTGTATACACGGTCCTGTTCTCTCCTCCCCCCTCCTGTCCTGTATACACGGTCCTGTCCTCTCCTCCCCCCTCCTGTCCTGTATACACGGTCCTGTCCTCTCCTCCCCCCTCCTGTCCTGTATACACGGTCCTGTCCTCTCCTCCCCCCCTCCTGTCCTGTATACACGGTCCTGTCCTCTCTTCCCCCCCCCCTCCTGTCCTGTATACACCGTCCTGTCCTCTCTTCCCCCCCCTCCTGTCCTGTATACACCGTCCTGCCCTCTCCTCATCCCTCCTGTCTTGTATACACCGCCCTGTCCTCTCCTGTATACACCGTCCTGTCCTCTCCCCTCCTGTCCTGTATACACCGTCCTGTCCTCTCCACTTGTCCTGTATACACCGTCCTGTCCTCTCCTCTTCTGTCCTGTATACACCGTCCTGTCCTGTCCTCTCCTGTATACACCGTCCTGTCCTCTCCTGTATACACCGTCCTGTCCTCTCCTGTATACACCGTCCTCTCCTCTCCTCTTCTGTCCTGTATACACCGTCCTCTCCTCTCCTCTTCTGTCCTGTATACACCGTCCTCTCCTCTTCTGTCCTGTATATACCGTCCTCTCCTCTTCTGTCCTGTATACACCGTCCAGTCCTCTCCTCACCCCTCCTGTCCTGTATACACCGTCCAGTCCTCTCCTCACCCCTCCTGTCCTGTATACACCGTCCTGTCCTCTCCTCACCCCTCCTGTCCTGTATACACCGTCCTGTCCTCTCCTCACCCCTCCTGTCCTGTATACACCGTCCTGTCCTCTCCTCACCCCTCCTGTCCTGTATACACCGTCCTGTCCTCTCCTCACCCCTCCTGTCCTGTCCTCTCCCCTCCTGTCCTGTACACACCGTCCAGTCCTCTCCTCCCCCCTCCTGTCCTGTATACACCGTCCAGTCCTCTCCTCCCCCCTCCTGTCCTGTATACACCGTCCAGTCCTCTCCTCCCCCCCTCCTGTCCTGTATACACCGTCCAGTCCTCTCCTCCCCCCTCCTGTCCTGTATACACCGTCCTGTCCTCTCCTCCCCCCTCCTGTCCTGTATACACCGTCCTGTCCTCTCTTCCCCCCTCCTGTCCTGTATACACCGGCCTGTCCTCTCCACTTGTCCTGTATACACCGTCCTGTCCTCTCCTCTCCTGTATACACCGTCCTGCCCTCTCCTCACCCCTCCTGTCCTGTATACACTGTCCTGCCCTGTCCTCTCCTCTCCTGTATACACCGTCCTGCCCTCTCCTCACCCCTCCTGTCCTGTATACACCGTCCTGCCCTCTCCTCATCCCTCCTGTCTTGTATACACCGCCCTGTCCTCTCCTCACCCCTCCTGTATACACCGTCCTGTCCTCTCCCCTCCTGTCCTGTATACACCGTCCTGTCCTTTCCTGTTCTGTCCTGTATACACCGTCCTGTCCTGTATACACTGTCCTGTCCTCTTCTGTGCTGTATACACCGTCCTGTCCTCTCCTCTTCTGTGCTGTATACACCGTCCTGTCTTCTCCTCTCCTGTATACACCGTCCTCTCCTCACCCCTCCTGTCCTGTATACACCGTCCTGTCCTCTCCTCTCTTGTATACACCGTCCTGTCCTCTCCTCTCCCCTCCTGTCCTGTATACACCGTCCTGCCCTCTCCTCACCCCTCCTGTCCTGTATACACCGTCCTGCCCTCTCCTCACCCCTCCTGTCCTGTATACACCGTCCTGTCCTCTCCTCTCCTGTATACACCGTCCTGTCCTCTCCTCTCCTGTATACACCGTCCTGTCCTCTCCTGTATACACCGTCCTGTCCTCTCCTCTTCTGTCCTGTATACACCGTCCTCTCCTCTTCTGTCCTGTAGACACCGTCCTCTCCTCTCCTCTTCTGTCCTGTATACACCGTCCTCTCCTCTTCTGTCCTGTATACACCGTCCTCTCCTCTCCTCTTCTGTCCTGTATACACCGTCCTCTCCTCTCCTCTTCTGTCCTGTATACACCGTCCTCTCCTCTTCTGTCCTGTATACACCCTCCTCTCCTCTTCTGTCCTGTATACACCCTCCTCTCCTCTCCTCTTCTGTCCTGTATACACCCTCCTCTCCTCTCCTCTTCTGTCCTGTATACACCGTCCTCTCCTCTCCTCTTCTGTCCTGTATACACCGTCCTCTCCTCTCCTCTTCTGTCCTCTCCTCTTCTGTGCTGTATACACCGTCCTGTCCTCTGCTGTATACACCGTCCTGCCCTCTCCTCACCCCTCCTGTCCTGTATACACCGTCCTGCCCTCTCCTCACCCCTCCTGTTCTGTATACACCGTCCTGCCCTCTCCTCACCCCTCCTGTCCTGTATACACCGTCCTGTCCTCTCCTCTCCCCTCCTGTCCTGTATACACCGTCCTGTCCTCTCCTCTCCTGTCCTGTATACACCGTCCTGCCCTTTCCTCACCCATCCTGTCCTGTATACACCGTCCTGTCCTCTCCTCACCCCTCCTGTTCTGTATACACCGTCCTGTCGTCTCCTCACCCCTCCTGTTCTGTATACACCGTCCTGTCCTCTCCACTTGTCCTGTATACACCGTCCTGTCCTGTATACACCATCCTGTCCTCTCCTCTCCTGTATACACCGTCCTGTCCTCTCCTCTCCTGTATACACCGTCCTGTCCTCTCCTGTATACACCGTCCTGTCCTCTCCTCTTCTGTCCTGTATACACCGTCCTCTCCTCTTCTGTCCTGTAGACACCGTCCTGTCCTCTCCTCTTCTGTCCTGTATACACCGTCCTCTCCTCTTCTGTCCTGTATACACCGTCCTCTCCTCTCCTCTTCTGTCCTGTATACACCGTCCTCTCCTCTCCTCTTCTGTCCTGTATACACCGTCCTCTCCTCTTCTGTCCTGTATACACCCTCCTCTCCTCTTCTGTCCTGTATACACCCTCCTCTCCTCTTCTGTCCTGTATACACCCTCCTCTCCTCTCCTCTTCTGTCCTGTATACACCCTCCTCTCCTCTCCTCTTCTGTCCTGTATACACCCTCCTCTCCTCTCCTCTTCTGTCCTGTATACACCGTCCTCTCCTCTCCTGTCCTGTATACACCGTCCTCTCCTCTCCTGTCCTGTATACACCGTCCTCTCCTCTTCTGTCCTGTATACACCGTCCTCTCCTCTCCTCTTCTGTCCTGTATACACCGTCCTCTCCTCTCCTCCTCTTCTGTCCTGTATACACCGTCCTCTCCTCTCCTGTATACACCGTCTTCTCCTCTCCTCTTCTGTCCTGTATACACCGTCCTCTCCTCTCCTCTTCTGTCCTCTCCTCTTCTGTGCTGTATACACCGTCCTGTCCTCTGCTGTATACACCGTCCTGCCCTCTCCTCACCCCTCCTGTCCTGTATACACCGTCCTGCCCTCTCCTCACCCCTCCTGTATACACCGTCCTGTCCTGTATACACCGTCCTGTCCTCTCCACTTGTCCTGTATACACCGTCCTGTCCTCTCCTCTTCTGTCCTGTATACACCGTCCTGTCCTCTCCTGTATACACCGTCCTGTCCTCTCCTCTCCTGTATACACCGTCCTGTCCTCTCCTCTTCTGTCCTGTATACACCGTCCTGTCCTTTCCTGTTCTGTCCTGTATACACCGTCCTGTCCTGTATACACTGTCCTGTCCTCTCCTCTTCTGTGCTGTATACACCGTCCTGTCCTCTCCTCTTCTGTGCTGTATACACCGTCCTGTCCTCTCCTCTTCTGTCCTGTATACACGGTCCTGTCCTCTCCTCTTCTGTCCTGTATACACCGTCCTGTCTTCTCCTCTCCTGTATACACCGTCCTGTCCTCTCCTCTTCTGTCCTGTATACACCGTCCTGTCCTCTCCTCACCCCTCCTGTCCTGTATACACCGTCCTGTCCTCTCCTCTCTTGTATACACCGTCCTGTCCTCTCCTCTCCCCTCCTGTCCTGTATACACCGTCCTGCCCTCTCCTCACCCCTCCTGTCCTGTATACACCGTCCTGTCCTCTCCTCACCCCTCCTGTTCTGTATACACCGTCCTGCCCTCTCCTCACCCCTCCTGTCCTGTATACACCGTCCTGCCCTCTCCTCACCCCTCCTGTCCTGTATACACCGTCCTGCCCTCTCCTCTCCCCTCCTGTCCTGTATACACCGTCCTGTCCTCTCCTCTCCTGTCCTGTATACACCGTCCTGCCCTCTCCTCACCCCTCCTGTCCTGTATACACCGTCCTGCCCTTTCCTCACCCCTCCTGTCCTGTATACACCGTCCTGCCCTTTCCTCACCCCTCCTGTCCTGTATACACCGTCCTGTCCTCTCCTCACCCCTCCTGTCCTGTATACACCGTCCTGTCGTCTCCTCTCCTCTCCTGTATACACCGTCCTGTCCTCTCCTCTCCTGTATACACCGTCCTGTCCTCTCCTCTTCTGTCCTGTATACACCGTCCTGTCCTGTATACACTGTCCTGTCCTGTCCTCTTCTGTGCTGTATACACCGTCCTGTCCTGTCCTCTCCTCTTCTGTGCTGTATACACCGTCCTGTCCTCTACTCTTCTGTCCTGTATACACCGTCCTGTCCTCTCCTCTTCTTTCCTGTATACACCGTCCTGTCTTCTCCTCTCCTGTATACACCGTCCTGTCCTCTCCTCTTCTGTCCTGTATACACCGTCCTGTCCTGTATACACTGTCCTGTCCTGTCCTCTTCTGTGCTGTATACACCGTCCTGTCCTCTCCTCTTCTGTCATGTATACACCGTCCTGCCCTCTCCTCCTGTCCTGTATACACCGTCCTGTCCTCTCACTTCTGTCCTTTATACACCGTCCTGTCCTCTCCCTTCTGTCCTGTATACACCGTCCTGTCCTCTCCTCACCCCTCCTGTCCTGTATACACCGTCCTGTCCTCTCCTCACCCCTCCTGTCCTGTATACACCGTCCTGTCCTCTCCTCTCCTGTCCTGTATACACCGTCCTGTCCTCTCCTCTCCTGTCCTGTATACACCGTCCTGTCCTCTCCTCACCCCTCGTGTCCTGTATACACCGTCCTGTCCTCTCCTCTCCCCTCCTGTCCTGTATACACCGTCCTGTCCTCTCCCTTCTGTCCTGTATACACCGTCCTGTCCTCTCCACTTGTCCTGTATACACCGTCCTGTCCTCTCCTCTCCCCTCCTGTCCTGTATACACCGTCCTGCCCTCTCCTCTCCCCTCCTGTTCTGTATACACCGTCCTGCCCTCTCCTCTCCCCTCCTGTCCTGTATACACCGTCCTGTCCTCTCCCTTCTGTCCTGTATACACCGTCCTGTCCTCTCCACTTGTCCTGTATACACCGTCCTGTCCTCTCCTCTCCCCTCCTGTCCTGTATACACCGTCCTGCCCTCTCCTCTCCCCTCCTGTTCTGTATACACCGTCCTGCCGTCTCCTCTCCCCTCCTGTTCTGCATACACCGTCCTGCCCTCTCCTCTCCCCTCCTGTTCTGTATACACCGTCCTGTCCTCTCCTCACCCCTCCTGTCCTGTATACACCGTCCTGTCCTCTCCTCACCTTTCCTGTTCTGTATACACCGTCCTGTCCTCTCCTCACCCCTCCTGTCCTGTATATACCGTCCTGTCCTCTCCTCACCCCTCCTGTCCTGTATACACCGTCCTGCCCTCTCCTCTCCCCTCCTGTTCTGTATACACCGTCCTGCCCTCTCCTCTCCCCTCCTGTTCTGTATACACCGTCCTGCCCTCTCCTCACCCCTCCTGTTCTGTATACACCGTCCTGTCCTCTCCTCACCCCTCCTGTCCTGTATACACCGTCCTGTCGTTTCCTCACCCCTCCTGTTCTGTATACACCGTCCTGTCCTCTCCTCACCCCTCCTGTTCTGTATACACCGTCCTGCCCTCTCCTCACCCCTCCTGTCCTGTATACACCGTCCTGTCCTCTCCTCACCCCTCCTGTTCTGTATACACCGTCCTGTCCTCTCCTCACCCCTCCTGTTCTGTATACACAGTCCTGTCCTCTCCTCACCCCTCCTGTCCTGTATACACCGTCCTGTCCTGTCCTCTCCCCTCCTGTTCTGTATACACCGTCCTGCCCTCTCCTCACCCCTTCTGTTCTGTATACACCGTCCTGTCCTCTCCTCTCCCCTCCTGTTCTGTATACACCGTCCTGCCCTCTCCTCACCCCTTCTGTTCTGTATACACCGTCCTGCCCTCTCCTCTCCCCTCCTGTTCTGTATACACCGTCCTGCCCTCTCCTCACCCCTCCTGTTCTGTATACACCGTCCTGTCCTCTCCTCACCCCTCCTGTCCTGTATACACCGTCCTGTCGTTTCCTCACCCCTCCTGTCCTGTATACACCGTCCTGTCCTCTCCTCTCCCCTCCTGTTCTGTATACACCGTCCTGCCCTCTCCTCACCCCTCCTGTCCTGTATACACCGTCCTGTCCTCTCCTCACCCCTCCTGTTCTGTATACACCGTCCTGTCCTCTCCTCACCCCTCCTGTTCTGTATACACCGTCCTGCCCTCTCCTCACCCCTCCTGTCCTGTATACACCGTCCTGTCCTCTCCTCACCCCTCCTGTCCTGTATACATCGTCCTGCCCTCTCCTCACCCCTCCTGTCCTGTATACACCGTCCTGTCCTCTCCTCACCCCTCCTGTCCTGTATACATCGTCCTGCCCTCTCCTCACGCCTCAGCTTTTCCCGCCTCCCTTGGCTCCTCCCCTCAGTGTAGCTCTGCATCATCCTTTGCTCCTCCCCTTGCCCCGGCCTGGCGGCTTCACTTTTGCCGGGTAGTGATGGGTAAAATGTGATTTTTTGGTGAGCCGGCTCTTTTGGCTCCGAAAACGGCTCTTCATTTCCTATTACCTTTGGCTTTAAATTTGAAGCCCAATTCTGGTATGTTTTACCCCATGATTGTACCTTTTAGTAAAAATCTACACATGTGCCAATTTATGACATAAAACAGAATAGTTTCCAGAATAACCAGATTTTATATTATTTGCTGTAAAAACTTTAACAAACACAATGTTTGATAAAAAAAAAGTGCAGAAATCAAACAAGTGCAATTCAATGAGCTGAACACTACTGGCAATTGTATGCAAAATCGGATGTGATGTGAGAGGCTGCACTGCCTTGTATAGGACTAGTTCTGTGCATGAAGTTGGTCCCTCAGATTGGCACTGCTATCATGTAACAGGGGCTGCTGGAGGTTATTCACCAGAAACAACAGAACCATTCCAAGCTGCACTAGCTAATGGTGCATTTACACAGCGGATGCAGCCCCCGAGCCTGCGATCCAGTGATGCTCAATCCAGCAGCGCGGATCATTTGTTCTCTTCCATTCAAGTGAATGGGAGAACAAGGGACGCACATTTCCATCCGCTGTTTCTCCCTCGCTCAGCGAGGATTTACAAGCTCTAGAATCAGGCTAAATCCAGAGGTCAGTGTTCCTTTAATAAAGTGCCTGACTGCCTGACTGCTGCTTGCTTGTCACAGATTGGAGGGGGGCGGGGCTGTGAGTCAGTGCTATGTGCGGCAGCAGGAGGAGCGAGTGACTACTGCCGAGAGGGAGGGGCCGAGAGGGGCGGGGCAAGAGGGGAGGGGCGGGGCAAGAGGGGACTGACTGTGGAAGGGAACTGGCAAAGAGCCGTTTACATTTCAATTGGCTCCTCCCTGCCAGGAGCCGACACATATGATTCACTATGAAGAGCCGGCTCGTTCAGGAGCTACCCATCACTATTGCCGGGTCGCGGACAGCGGAGGATGCGGGCAAGGCTGTGGCTGCTGCTCTGCGGGCTGACGGCGGGACACCCGGGCTGGAGTCTGAGGAAGCCGATGGGTGAGGGATAGAGGCCCGGACTGCGTTTGAGTTAGTGTGTGTGTGTGTGATGTCGGGGGATCTGTCACTGTGTGTGTGTGTGAGATGTCGGGAGATCTGTCACTGTGTGTGTGTGATGTCGGGAGATCTGTCACTGTGTGTGTGTGATGTCGGGAGATCTGTCACTGTGTGTGTGAGATGTCGGGGGATCTGTCACTGTGTGTGTGTGTGATGTCAGGAGATCTGTCACTGTGTGTGTGTGATGTCGGGAGATCTGTCACTGTGTGTGTGATGTCGGGGGATCTGTCACTGTGTGTGTGTGATGTCGGGAGATCTGTCACTGTGTGTGTGTGATGTCGGGAGATCTGTCACTGTGTGTGTGTGATGTCGGGAGATCTGTCACTGTGTGTGTGATGTCGGGGGATCTGTCACTGTGTGTGTGTGATGTCGGGAGATCTGTCACTGTGTGTGTGTGATGTCGGGAGATCTGTCACTGTGTGTGTGAGATGTCGGGAGATCTGTCACTGTGTGTGTGTGATGTCGGGGGATCTGTCACTGTGTGTGTGTGATGTCGGGGGATCTGTCACTGTGTGTGTGTGTGAGATGTCGGGAGATCTGTCACTGTGTGTGTGTGATGTCGGGAGATCTGTCACTGTGTGTGTGTGATGTCGGGAGATCTGTCACTGTGTGTGTGAGATGTCGGGAGATCTGTCACTGTGTGTGTGTGTGATGTCAGGAGATCTGTCACTGTGTGTGTGTGATGTCGGGAGATCTGTCACTGTGTGTGTGATGTCGGGGGATCTGTCACTGTATGTGTGTGTGTGATGTCGGGGGATCTGTCACTGTATGTGTGTGTGTGATGTCGGGGGATCTGTCACTGTGTGTGTGTGAGATGTCGGGAGATCTGTCACTGTGTGTGTGTGTGATGTCAGGAGATCTGTCACTGTGTGTGTGTGATGTCGGGGGATCTGTCACTGTGTGTGTGTGATGTCGGGGGATCTGTCACTGTGTGTGTGTGTGATGTCGGGAGATCTGTCACTGTGTGTGTGTGTGATGTCAGGAGATCTGTCACTGTGTGTGTGTGATGTCGGGGGATCTGTCACTGTGTGTGTGTGATGTCGGGGGATCTGTCACTGTGTGTGTGTGTGATGTCGGGAGATCTGTCACTGTGTGTGTGTGTGATGTCGGGGGATCTGTCACTGTATGTGTGTGATGTCAGGAGATCTGTCACTGTGTGTGTGTGATGTCAGGAGATCTGTCACTGTGTGTGTGTGTGTGTGTGTGATGTCGGGGGATCTGTCACTGTGTGTGTGTGATGTCGGGGGATCTGTCACTGTGTGTGTGTGTGATGTCGGGGGATCTGTCACTGTATGTGTGTGTGAGATGTCGGGAGATCTGTCACTGTGTGTGTGTGTGATGTCGGGGGATCTGTCACTGTGTGTGTGTGATGTCGGGGGATCTGTCACTGTGTGTGTGTGTGATGTCGGGAGATCTGTCACTGTGTGTGTGTGTGATGTCAGGAGATCTGTCACTGTGTGTGTGTGATGTCGGGGGATCTGTCACTGTGTGTGTGTGATGTCGGGGGATCTGTCACTGTGTGTGTGTGTGATGTCGGGGGATCTGTCACTGTATGTGTGTGTGAGATGTCGGGAGATCTGTCACTGTGTGTGTGTGTGATGTCAGGAGATCTGTCACTGTGTGTGTGTGTGTGTGTGTGTGATGTCGGGGGATCTGTCACTGTGTGTGTGTGATGTCGGGGGATCTGTCACTGTGTGTGTGTGTGATGTCGGGGGATCTGTCACTGTATGTGTGTGTGTGATGTCGGGAGATCTGTCACTGTGTGTGTGTGTGATGTCAGGAGATCTGTCACTGTGTGTGTGTGATGTCGGGGGATCTGTCACTGTGTGTGTGTGTGTGTGTGATGTCGGGGGATCTGTCACTGTGTGTGTGTGTGTGTGTGTGTGTGTGTGTGTGTGTGATGTCGGGGGATCTGTCACTGTGTGTGTGTGATGTCGGGAGATCTGTCACTGTGTGTGTGTGTGATGTCAGGAGATCTGTCACTGTGTGTGTGTGATGTCGGGGGATCTGTCACTGTGTGTGTGTGTGTGTGTGTGTGTGATGTCGGGGGATCTGTCACTGTGTGTGTGTGTGTGTGTGTGTGTGTGTGTGTGTGAGATGTCGGGAGATCTGTCACTGTGTGTGTGTGATGTCAGGAGATCTGTCACTGTGTGTGTGTGTGTGTGTGTGATGTCGGGGGATCTGTCACTGTGTGTGTGTGATGTCGGGGGATCTGTCACTGTGTGTGTGTGTGATGTCGGGGGATCTGTCACTGTATGTGTGTGTGAGATGTCGGGAGATCTGTCACTGTGTGTGTGTGTGATGTCAGGAGATCTGTCACTGTGTGTGTGTGTGTGTGTGTGTGATGTCGGGGGATCTGTCACTGTGTGTGTGTGATGTCGGGGGATCTGTCACTGTGTGTGTGTGTGATGTCGGGGGATCTGTCACTGTATGTGTGTGTGTGATGTCGGGAGATCTGTCACTGTGTGTGTGTGTGATGTCAGGAGATCTGTCACTGTGTGTGTGTGATGTCGGGGGATCTGTCACTGTGTGTGTGTGTGTGTGTGTGTGTGATGTCGGGGGATCTGTCACTGTGTGTGTGTGTGTGTGTGTGTGTGTGTGTGATGTCGGGGGATCTGTCACTGTGTGTGTGTGATGTCGGGGGATCTGTCACTGTGTGTGTGTGTGATGTCGGGAGATCTGTCACTGTGTGTGTGTGATGTCGGGGGATCTGTCACTGTGTGTGTGTGTGATGTCAGGAGATCTGTCACTGTGTGTGTGTGATGTCGGGGGATCTGTCACTGTGTGTGTGTGATGTCGGGAGATCTGTCACTGTGTGTGTGTGATGTCGGGAGATCTGTCACTGTGTGTGTGTGTGATGTCGGGGGATCTGTCACTGTGTGTGTGTGATGTCGGGAGATCTGTCACTGTGTGTGTGTGATGTCGGGGGATCTGTCACTGTGTGTGTGTGATGTCGGGGGATCTGTCACTGTGTGTGTGTGATGTCGGGGGATCTGTCACTGTGTGTGTGTGATGTCGGGGGATCTGTCACTGTGTGTGTGTGATGTCGGGAGATCTGTCACTGTGTGTGTGTGTGATGTCGGGGGATCTGTCACTGTGTGTGTGTGTGATGTCGGGAGATCTGTCACTGTGTGTGTGTGATGTCGGGGGATCTGTCACTGTGTGTGTGTGATGTCGGGAGATCTGTCACTGTGTGTGTGTGATGTCGGGGGATCTGTCACTGTGTGTGTGTGTGATGTCGGGAGATCTGTCACTGTGTGTGTGTGTGATGTCAGGAGATCTGTCACTGTGTGTGTGTGATGTCGGGGGATCTGTCACTGTGTGTGTGTGTGTGTGTGTGTGATGTCGGGGGATCTGTCACTGTGTGTGTGTGTGTGTGTGTGTGTGTGTGTGTGTGTGATGTCGGGGGATCTGTCACTGTGTGTGTGTGATGTCGGGAGATCTGTCACTGTGTGTGTGTGATGTCGGGAGATCTGTCACTGTGTGTGTGTGATGTCGGGGGATCTGTCACTGTGTGTGTGTGATGTCGGGAGATCTGTCACTGTGTGTGTGTGATGTCGGGAGATCTGTCACTGTGTGTGTGTGATGTCGGGGGATCTGTCACTGTGTGTGTGTGTGTGATGTCGGGGGATCTGTCACTGTGTGTGTGTGTGATGTCAGGAGATCTGTCACTGTGTGTGTGTGATGTCGGGGGATCTGTCACTGTGTGTGTGTGATGTCAGGAGATCTGTCACTGTGTGTGTGTGATGTCGGGGGATCTGTCACTGTGTGTGTGAGATGTCGGGGGATCTGTCACTGTGTGTGTGTGTGTGTGTGTGTGATGTCAGGAGATCTGTCACTGTGTGTGTGTGATGTCGGGGGATCTGTCACTGTGTGTGTGTGTGATGTCGGGGGATCTGTCACTGTGTGTGTGTGTGTGTGTGTGATGTCGGGGGATCTGTCACTGTGTGTGTGTGATGTCAGGAGATCTGTCACTGTGTGTGTGTGTGATGTCAGGAGATCTGTCACTGTGTGTGTGTGTGATGTCAGGAGATCTGTCACTGTGTGTGTGTGTGTGTGATGTCAGGAGATCTGTCACTGTGTGTGTGATGTCAGGAGATCTGTCACTGTGTGTGTGATGTCGGGGGATCTGTCACTGTGTGTGTGTGATGTCGGGGGATCTGTCACTGTGTGTGTGTGATGTCGGGGGATCTGTCACTGTGTGTGTGTGATGTCAGGAGATCTGTCACTGTGTGTGTGTGATGTCAGGAGATCTGTCACTGTGTGTGTGTGTGATGTCAGGAGATCTGTCACTGTGTGTGTGTGTGATGTCGGGGGATCTGTCACTGTGTGTGTGTGATGTCGGGGGATCTGTCACTGTGTGTGTGTGATGTCGGGGGATCTGTCACTGTGTGTGTGTGTGTGTGATGTCGGGAGATCTGTCACTGTGTGTGTGTGATGTCGGGGGATCTGTCACTGTGTGTGTGTGATGTCGGGGGATCTGTCAGTGTGTGTGTGTGTGTGTGTGTGTGTGTGTGTGTGTGTGTGTGTGTGTGTGTGTGTGTGTGATGTCGGGGGATCTGTCACTGTGTGTGTGATGTCGGGAGATCTGTCACTGTGTGTGTGTGATGTCGGGGGATCTGTCACTGTGTGTGTGTGTGTGTGTGTGATGTCGGGGGATCTGTCACTGTGTGTGTGTGATGTCAGGAGATCTGTCACTGTGTGTGTGTGTGATGTCAGGAGATCTGTCACTGTGTGTGTGTGTGTGTGTGTGATGTCGGGGGATCTGTCACTGTGTGTGTGTGTGATGTCGGGGGATCTGTCACTGTGTGTGTGTGATGTCGGGGGATCTGTCACTGTGTGTGTGTGTGTGTGATGTCGGGAGATCTGTCACTGTGTGTGTGTGATGTCGGGGGATCTGTCACTGTGTGTGTGTGATGTCGGGGGATCTGTCACTGTGTGTGTGTGTGTGTGTGTGTGATGTCGGGGGATCTGTCACTGTGTGTGTGTGATGTCAGGAGATCTGTCACTGTGTGTGTGTGTGATGTCAGGAGATCTGTCACTGTGTGTGTGTGTGTGTGATGTCGGGGGATCTGTCACTGTGTGTGTGTGATGTCGGGGGATCTGTCACTGTGTGTGTGTGATGTCGGGGGATCTGTCACTGTGTGTGTGTGATGTCGGGGGATCTGTCACTGTGTGTGTGATGTCGGGAGATCTGTCACTGTGTGTGTGTGATGTCGGGGGATCTGTCACTGTGTGTGTGTGTGTGTGTGTGATGTCGGGGGATCTGTCACTGTGTGTGTGTGTGATGTCGGGGGATCTGTCACTGTGTGTGTGTGATGTCGGGGGATCTGTCACTGTGTGTGTGTGATGTCGGGGGATCTGTCACTGTGTGTGTGTGATGTCGGGAGATCTGTCACTGTGTGTGTGTGTGTGTGTGATGTCGGGAGATCTGTCACTGTGTGTGTGTGATGTCGGGGGATCTGTCACTGTGTGTGTGTGTGTGATGTCGGGGGATCTGTCACTGTGTGTGTGTGTGTGATGTCGGGGGATCTGTCACTGTGTGTGTGTGTGTGTGTGTGTGTGTGTGTGTGTGTGTGTGTGTGTGTGTGATGTCGGGGGATCTGTCACTGTGTGTGTGTGATGTCGGGAGATCTGTCACTGTGTGTGTGTGTGATGTCGGGAGATCTGTCACTGTGTGTGTGTGATGTTTGGAGCGGAGTGTCGGTTGTCGGAGTGTGGGCGCACATCTGGAGTGGAGTGTCGGTTGTCGGAGTGTGGGCGCACATCTGGAGCGGGGTGTCGGAGTGTGGGCGCACATCTGGAGCGGAGTGTCGGTTGTCGGAGTGTGGGCGCACATCTGGAGCGGAGTGTTGGTTGTCGGAGTGTGGGCGCACATCTGGAGCGGGGTGTCGGAGTGTGGGCGCACATCTGGAGCGGAGTGTCGGTTGTCGGAGTGTGGGCGCACATCTGGAGCGGAGTGTCGGTTGTCGGAGTGTGGGCGCACATCTGGAGCGGGGTGTCGGTTGTCGGAGTGTGGGCGCACATCTGGAGCGGGGTGTCGGTTGTCGGAGTGTGGGCGCACATCTGGAGCGGAGTGTCGGTTGTCGGAGTGTGGGCGCACATCTGGAGCGGAGTGTCGGTTGTCGGAGTGTGGGCGCACATCTGGAGCGGGGTGTCGGTTGTCGGAGTGTGGGCGCACATCTGGAGCGGAGTGTCGGTTGTCGGAGTGTGGGCGCACATCTGGAGCGGAGTGTCGGTTGTCGGAGTGTGGGCGCACATCTGGAGCGGAGTGTCGGTTGTCGGCGCACATCTGGAGCGGAGTGTCGGTTGTCGGAGTGTGGGCGCACATCTGGAGCGGGGTGTCGGTTGTCGGAGTGTGGGCGCACATCTGGAGCGGAGTGTCGGTTGTCGGAGTGTGGGCGCACATCTGGAGCGGAGTGTCGGTTGTCGGCGCACATCTGGAGCGGAGTGTCGGTTGTCGGAGTGTGGGCGCACATCTGGAGCGGAGTGTCGGTTGTCGGAGTGTGGGCGCACATCTGGAGCGGAGTGTCGGTTGTCGGAGTGTGGGCGCACATCTGGAGCGGAGTGTCGGTTGTCGGAGTGTGGGCGCACATCTGGAGCGGAGTGACGGTTGTCGGAGTGTGGGCGCCCATCTGGAGCGGGGTGTCGGTTGTCGGAGTGTGGGCGCCCATCTGGAGCGGAGTGTCGGTTGTCGGAGTGTGGGCGCACATCTGGAGCGGAGTGTCGGTTGTCGGAGTGTGGGCGCACATCTGGAGCGGAGTGTCGGTTGTCGGAGTGTGGGCGCACATCTGGAGCGGGGTGTCGGTTGTCGGAGTGTGGGCGCACATCTGGAGCGGAGTGACGGTTGTCGGAGTGTGGGCGCCCATCTGGAGCGGGGTGTCGGTTGTCGGAGTGTGGGCGCCCATCTGGAGCGGAGTGATGGTTGTCGGAGTGTGGGCGCACATCTGGAGCGGGGTGTCGGTTGTCGGAGTGTGGGCGCACATCTGGAGCGGGGTGTCGGTTGTCGGAGTGTGGGCGCACATCTGGAGCGGAGTGTCGGTTGTCGGAGTGTGGGCGCACATCTGGAGCGGAGTGTCGGTTGTCGGAGTGTGGGCGCACATCTGGAGCGGAGTGTCGGTTGTCGGAGTGTGGGCGCCCATCTGGAGCGGGGTGTCGGTTGTCGGAGTGTGGGCGCACATCTGGAGCGGAGTGTCGGTTGTCGGAGTGTGGGCGCACATCTGGAGCGGAGTGTCGGTTGTCGGAGTGTGGGCGCCCATCTGGAGCGGGGTGTCGGTTGTCGGAGTGTGGGCGCACATCTGGAGCGGGGTGTCGGTTGTCGGAGTGTGGGCGCACATCTGGAGCGGAGTGTCGGTTGTCGGAGTGTGGGCGCACATCTGGAGCGGAGTGTCGGTTGTCGGAGTGTGGGCGCACATCTGGAGCGGAGTGTCGGTTGTCGGAGTGCTGTTTATTCTCTTCTCACGCTGAAGCCCCCTTATTCTTTCCGGTTGTCGGTGTGGGGTCCGCTGTAAGGGGCTGTCATGTATTCTGGTGAGGCGCACAGATTGATGTGACTTTAGGGGGGGGCTGGGTGGGCCCCTGTTCTGGCCCCGGCAGCTTCAGTTGTGAATGAGCCAATCTGCCCCTCCTAATGATGTTCTTGCTTCGGATCAGTAACCTGTTCAGTGCTGGATGCAGAAAGGCGAGAATGGTGCTCCCCAGTGAATGTGAGAGTGGGGGGCCGTCTGTCTCTGTAGAGAGCCCTGTATAATGGGCATCTTGCAGGGGTGCAGCCCCCGGATGCTGCCGCATATAACGCTCATCCTCTGTGTTGTAGATATGGAGCCCCCTGCGTCTCTGCGCACCTCGTCCTGGGAAGTGTATCCAGAGCTGAGCCTGGCCGGCCGCCCGCTGACCCTGGATGACGCTCTTCAGGTGGGCACCTCTTGTGGGGGGATTTATGGTTCGTGGAGTCACCTTTCTGCAGCCATTATAGGGCAGGTGCGGTGGGGCGGTGTGCCTTGGGCCCCCTCCCGAGGGTCGCTCTCCTGCTTACCCTGGAAGGAATGAGGCACTTCCTCCAGCAGTGACCGCTGCTCTCAGACATGTCCGTAGCCGCTGACTTCATAGGGAGGGCTTCCTTCCTCCTGCACCCTGGAACAATGATGATAGAAGAAAGGGGGAAGGGAGGCGCCCCACCCGCACCACGTCCGAATGTACCCCCCCGCCTCTCAGCCAGGCACAGTGGAGGGCCGTACACTACTGTATATGGTTGGTGACATCTGCTGTTCTCTGGTGTCAACCTTTGTAATATCTCCTTCAGGCTCTTCCTGATTGGCTGCAACTGAGGATGGAAATAAATGGAAGCTCTGTCCTCCTGGAACTGCAGCGAAACCGGTAACTGGGGAATGGGCAAAGGGGACTTGTCTGGGGACATGGTGGGGGGAGGCAAAGAGGGTATGTCTCTGGGGATATGGAGGGGGAACCTTTCTGGGAATATGGACAGGGGATGTGTTTAGGGGGACAGAGGGGCGAGTGTCCTGGGATACGGATCGGGGATGTGCTTGGGGTGACGGGCAATGTCTTCAGATATTGAGGGAGGCCATGTCTGGGGGGAAGGAGGGGTGTCTGGGCATATGGAGGCAGGACATAACAGAGGGGAGTGTCTGGAGATATTGGGGGAGGCCATGTCTGGGGGGAAGGAAGGGTGTCTGGGCATATGGAGGCAGGACATAACAGAGGGGAGTGTCTGGAGATATTGGGGGACGGAGGGAAAAGTGTCTGGGAATATGGAGTTGGGACATGGGGGGGTGGGGGGAGTGTCTGGAGATATTGGGGGACGGAGGGAAAAGTGTCTGGGAATATGGAGTTGGGACATAAGGGGGCGGGGGGAGTGTCTGGAGATATTGGGGGACGGAGGGAAAAGTGTCTGGGAATATGGAGTTGGGACATGGGGGGGTGGGGGGAGTGTCTGGAGATATTGGGGGACGGAGGGAAAAGTGTCTGGGAATATGGAGTTGGGACATGGGGGTGCGGGGGGGAGTGTCTGGAAATATGGAGGGAGGACATTTCTGGGAACATGGGGGGACGGTGAGGGGAGTGTCTGGAGATATTGGGGGACGGAGGGAAAAGTGTCTGGGCATATGGAGTTGGGACATAAGGGGGCGGGGGGAGTGTCTGGAGATATTGGGGGACGGAGGGAAAAGTGTCTGGGAATATGGAGTTGGGACATGGGGGGGTGGGGGGAGTGTCTGGAGATATTGGGGGACGGAGGGAAAAGTGTCTGGGAATATGGAGTTGGGACATGGGGGGGTGGGGGAGTGTCTGGAGATATTGGGGGACGGAGGGAAAAGTGTCTGGGAATATGGAGCTGGGACATGGGGGGGGTGGGGGGAGTGTCTGGAGATATTGGGGGACGGAGGGAAAAGTGTCTGGGAATATGGAGTTGGGACATGGGGGGGTGGGGGGAGTGTCTGGAGATATTGGGGGACGGAGGGAAAAGTGTCTGGGAATATGGAGCTGGGACATGGGGGGGCGGGGGGAGTGTCTGGAAATATGGAGGGAGGACATTTCTGGGAACATAGGGGGACGGTGGGGGGAGTGTCTGGGGGATTTGCGGAATATTTGGCTCAGGTCTTAGGTGTAGGTTGGCCGCTGAGGACTGCTCTGGATGGCGGAATTCCTGACCCAATGAGGGGCATTATACTTACAATATGTCCCGATGGTTGTATTTGTTCTTCTCGCCTTCTGAGACGGTCGTCAGGACAGCGCATGAAGACCCTGCCCATAGGAAGCCGAGAAAATGCTACTGGAGGACAGATTCTGTGCTGTCAGCCATAGGCCATGTGCCCACGGGCGCTCGTACCTGTGGATATATTCGCAGGTACGGCCGCATGTTTCCCGCAGCTGCCCGCCGGCATCCATTTCCAGCGGAATAGCTGCGGGAAACATGCGGAGTTTCACGCGATTTACCTGCGGACGTCCCGGCCTCTATCTCCATAGCGGAGGGCCGGGATCTCCGCAGGTAAATCCACATGAATAATTGACATGCAGTTAGGTGCGGCTGAGGGATCTCCGCAGGAGATGCCGCACTTTCCGCAGCGTGGACACAGACACTCCCCATGTCCCATAGGGTAACATGAGGAGTGCCTGTACATGCTAGAACCTGCGGATTTATCTGGAAAATCCAGAAAAATCCGCGGCAAACTCCGCAGCAAAAAGCTCCCGTGGGCACATGGCCATAGTGCCCCTTCCCTGCTGACGTAACATGTCCTAATGCCCCTCACAGCTGAGGGCTGTGATCAGTCTGGTGCAAGTTGCGTAGGAGTCCGGGAGCGTTGCGGCATTATAATTTGGAAACGAGGGTTGTATTAGCGTCTTCCTAGACCTTGACCCTGTAGGTGCGGAGAATCAGGGCACTTTTTGGTCGCAGATGTTTTCAAGCCAGGGCAGGAGATAAAGATCGCACACAATAGAGGCGCACACCACTGATGGTAAATTACAATGGACAACATTTTATTGGATCCATAGAAAACACAAACCACACAATAAAACCATTTTAAAATCAGAATAATTACAAAAGACGACCCCTACAAGATGGTAGTGTTGTACTCCTGACTACAGAGCCTTGCGAAAGTATTCAGCCCCTTGAATTTTTCAACCTTTTCCCACATTTCAGGCTTCAAACAGAAAGATAAAATGTGAATGTTCTGGTGAAGAATCAACAACAAGTGACAATTGTGAAGAGGAAGGAAATTTATTGCTTATTTTAAACTTTTATACAAAATAATAAACTGAAAATTGTGGGTGCAATATTATTCACCCCTGTAAGTTACCACTTTGTAGCGCCCCCTTTTTGCTGCGATTACAGCTGCAGTCTCTTGGGGGATGTGTTTATCAGTTTTGCACATGGAGAGATGAAATTCTCGCCCATTCTTTGTAAACAGCTGAAGCTGAGTGAGGTTGGATGGAGGCGTTTGTGAACAGCAGTTTTCAGCTCTTTCCACAGATTCTCGATTGGGTTCAGGTCTGGACTGTGACTTGGACATTCTAACACCTGGATACGGTTATTTGTGAACCATTCCATTGTAGATTTTGCTTTATGTTTGGGATCAATGTCTTGTTGGAAGACAAATCTCCGTCCCAGTCTCAGGTCTTTTGCAGACTCCAACAGGTTTTCTTCAAGAATGGTCCTGTATTTGGCTCCATCTCCCCATCAATTTTAACCATCTTCCCTGTCCCTGCTGAAGAAAAGCAGGTCCAAACCATGATTCTGCCACCACCATGTTTGACAGTGGGGATGGTGTGTTCAGGGTGATGAGCTGTGTTGCTTTTGCACCAAACATATCATTTGGCATTGTGCCTAAATAGTTCGATTTTGGTCTCATCTGACCAGAGCACCTTCTTCCACATATTTGGTGTGTCTCCCATGTGGAGATAATATGCAGATATAAGAAAGCTACTGACGCTAGCAAAAAAGAAAGGAATGGTCAAGAATATTTGTCCTAACCTTGGTGTGCATAGTCCCAACCAGGCCTGGTATATTAGAAGCCAAGAGGTAACGCAGAATGCAGCTGTCAAGTGCCGTCATGTGCATTAGATTTAGGGCAATTGTCATCTGCCAGCTACTAGGGTGCACTGATTTATCGGTCCTCTGTTAGCCCAGTAGTTTTCCACCTCTCAAACAAGTGGTGTTTACATTTGTACGCTAGAATGGATTCTATGGATAAGTTACTATTACTGGTGTGCGCACCTATTATGTGTGATCTTTTTCTCCTCCCTTGATTATGTTTTCACACAAGATGCTGCACTGAGGGTAAATTATTATTAGGTGGGCTGTGCACCCCTTATAGCAGGGGTGGGGAACCGTTTTACTGCCGGGGGCCATTTTCTACCAACTTTCAGGGGCCGCACCAAATGATCAACTTGAAAACTACCCTGCTATATTTCGTCAAACAATTAAATTACTCACCCCTAATGTGGTGTCTGGAGCGGCTTCTCTTTGGTGCCGCTGCAATGTTCAGTGATATTGATATGTTGTTTCTCAACTGCTTTTCCAGGTTTTTCTTGGTCAGGAGAAGCTGGGGCATATACATCACAGGAGACGCTGGGGCATATACATATCCCAGGAGACGCTGGGGCATATACATATCCCAGGAGACGCTGGGGCATATACATATCCCAGGAGACGCTGGGGCATATACATATCCCAGGAGACGCTGGGGCATATACATATCCCAGGAGACGCTGGGGCATATACATATCCCAGGAGACGCTGGGGCCGTGTACATATCCCAGGAGACGCTGGGGCCGTGTACACATCCCAGGAGAGGCTGGGGGCGTGTACACATCCCAGGAGAGGCTGGGGGCGTGTACACATCCCAAGAGAGGCTGGGGGCGTGTACACATCCCAAGAGAGGCTGGGGGCGTGTACACATCCCAAGAGAGGCTGGGGGCGTGTACACATCCCAAGAGAGGCTGGGGGCGTGTACACATCCCAAGAGAGGCTGGGGGCGTGTACACATCCCAAGAGAGGCTGGGGGCGTGTACACATCCCAAGAGAGGCTGGGGGCGTGTACACATCCCAAGAGAGGCTGGGGGCGTGTACACATCCCAAGAGAGGCTGGGGGCGTGTACACATCCCAAGAGAGGCTGGGGGCGTGTACACATCCCAAGAGAGGCTGGGGGCGTGTACACATCCCAAGAGAGGCTGGGGGCGTGTACACATCCCAAGAGAGGCTGGGGGCGTGTACACATCCCAAGAGAGGCTGGGGGCGTGTACACATCCCAAGAGAGGCTGGGGGCGTGTACACATCCCAAGAGAGGCTGGGGGCGTGTACACATCCCAAGAGAGGCTGGGGGCGTGTACACATCCCAAGAGAGGCTGGGGGCGTGTACACATCCCAAGAGAGGCTGGGGGCGTGTACACATCCCAAGAGAGGCTGGGGGCGTGTACACATCCCAAGAGAGGCTGGGGGCGTGTACACATCCCAGGAGAGGCTGGGGGCGTGTACACATCCCAGGAGGGGCGTTAATATCACAGGAGATGCTGGGGCACTGGCAGTGGTGCGGAGAGCACTAAGTGGCGGTGCGGGTTACACAGCACTGAGGGGATATAAACAGTACTATGGGGTACACGGCACAGGGGGGGCAGCAGCGGGTTGCCTACTCACAGTACTGGGGGGGTAGGAGGCGTCACCCAACACAGGTCCAGGACGCATGTACAGTAGGGAGGCCAGTAAATTCGCTGCACCTCTTCCTCTGTGACAGGAGCGCAGCGCGCTGCTTACACCGCCCACAAGTTAAGCCCTGAGCACGCCAGCACAGGCCAGGGTTAAGCCAAGAATGTACAGTAACCACCACCCATGTAGCTCCTCATTAACTCCTTCCTCTCTTACAGGCAGCTGGTCCCCGACTTTCACTCTCTCAGCTATTATCTTCCTGATGGGACAGGTGTGACGGAGCGGAGGCCGCTGCCGCAGGTGAGGGCTCACACATCACACCCCAAGCTCTTGGCCTTGGTGTGATATGGCCACTGAGGGCTGGATCGGTAATCCAAGTGGGCGACATGTAACCTGAGCCCAACTTGTCATCCTAGCAACCAGAGCTGGGCTGTTGGGGGCTGCACTATGTGTGATGGAGGGGCTGTGAGATGCTTGGTGCGCAATCCCTATATCTTGGATGATTCCTCTCCTCTTCTTGCAGGGGAGCTGCTTTTACCACGGGAGGCCGGTGGGAGGCCGGGGCCCCTGGAGCAGCTTCAGCCTATGCTCCGGCCTCAGGTATGGAACAAGCCATCATAGCTGGATATTTCAGGACGATAGAAGTAGTTGTCTTTGTGATAATCTGGATGTCTCTCCAGGGGGACAGTCATTCCAGTAGAAGGGCAGAGGTTCAGCATTGAGCCAGTTCTGGGCGACCCCCTGTATAAACACATAGTGCGGCACATCTGGAAACGACAGCAGACGCTGTGCGAGGTGGACGATAAAGATCTGTCTGAGAGCGGGAGGGCCGGGCGAGTGTTGCTCAGTCTAGGAGATGAGCATATGGCCCAAACACAGTCAGAGGCATCCTACAGGGTGAGAGGGGTGTCGTACAGGGGTCTACAGGGCAGATAAGGCACATGGAATGTTCTGTATAACCATGTCTTGTATCTGCAGATGGAGAGTGAGATGAAGTACGTGGAGCTCGTGATGGTGGCAGATAACAGAGAGGTGAGTGTGACTGGTGACATCACCACGGTCTGCTCCTCCCCTGAGGTTGTAATGGTACCGGTGAAATCACCACTGTCTGGTCCTCCCCTGGGGTAGTAGTGGTATGGTGACCTCGCCAGTGACTGCTCCTCCCCTGGGGTAGTAGTGGTATGGTGACCTCACCAGTAACCGCTCCTCCCCTGGGGTAGTAGTGTGACCAGTGACATTACCACTGTCTGCTCCTCCCCTGGGGTAGTAGTGTGACCAGTGACATCACCACTGTCTGCTCCTCCCCTGGGGTAGTAGTGTGACCAGTGACATCACCACTGTCTTCTCCTCCCCTGGGCTAGTAGTGGTATGGTGACCTCGCCAGTGACTGCTCCTCCCCTGGGGTAGTAGTGTGACCGCTACCATCACCACTGTCTGCTCCTCCCCCGGGATACAAGTGGTATTGGTGACCTCGCCAGTGTCTGCTCCTCCCCCGGGATACAAGTGGTACTGGTGACCTCGCCAGTGTCTGCTCCTCCCCCAGGATACTAGTGGTACCGGTGACCTCACCAGTGTCTGCTCCCCCCAAGATACTAGTGGTACCGGTGACCTCACCAGTGTCTGCTCCCCCCAAGATACTAGTGGTACCGGTGACCTCACCAGTGTCTGCTCCTCCCCCGGGATACTAGTGGTAACGGTGACCTCGCCAGTGCCTGCTCCTCCCCCGGGATACTAGTGGTACCGGTGACCTCGCCAGTGTCTGCTCCCCCCCCCCCCCCCGGGATACTAGTGGTTCCGGTGACCTCCCCAGTGTCTGCTCCCCCCCAGGATACTAGTGGTAATGGTGACCTCGCCAGTGTCTTCTCCTCCCCAGGGATACTAGTGGTAACGGTGACCTCGCCAGTGCCTGCTCCTCCCCCGGGATACTAGTGGTACCGGTGACCTCGCCAGTGTCTGCTCCCCCCCCCCGGGATACTAGTGGTTCCGGTGACCTCACCAGTGTCTGCTCCCCCCAGGATACTAGTGGTACCGGTGACCTCACCAGTGTCTGCTCCCCCCAAGATACTAGTGGTACCGGTGACCTCACCAGTGTCTGCTCCTCCCCCGGGATACTAGTGGTAACGGTGACCTCGCCAGTGCCTGCTCCTCCCCCGGGATACTAGTGGTACCGGTGACCTCGCCAGTGTCTGCTCCCCCCCCCCCCCCCCGGGATACTAGTGGTTCCGGTGACCTCCCCAGTGTCTGCTCCCCCCCAGGATACTAGTGGTAATGGTGACCTCGCCAGTGTCTTCTCCTCCCCAGGGATACTAGTGGTAACGGTGACCTCGCCAGTGCCTGCTCCTCCCCCGGGATACTAGTGGTACCGGTGACCTCGCCAGTGTCTGCTCCCCCCCCCCCGGGATACTAGTGGTTCCGGTGACCTCACCAGTGTCTGCTCCCCCCAGGATACTAGTGGTACCGGTGACCTCGCCAGTGTCTGCTCCCCCCCCAGGATACTAGTGGTTCCGGTGACCTCACCAGTGTCTGCTCCCCCCCAGGATACTAGTGGTTCCGGTGACCTCACCAGTGTCTGCTCCCCCCCAGGATACTAGTGGTTCCGGTGACCTCACCAGTGTCTGCTCCCCCCCAGGATACTAGTGGTTCCGGTGACCTCACCAGTGTCTGCTCCCCCCCAGGATACTAGTGGTTCCGGTGACCTCACCAGTGTCTGCTCCCCCCCAGGATACTAGTGGTACCGGTGTACTCACCAGTGTCTGCTCCTCCCCCAGGATACTAGTGGTACCGGTGACCTCGCCAGTGTCTGCTCCTCCCCCAGGATACTTATGCTGTGTCTCGCTCTCTTCTAGTATAAGATGCTGCAGGAGGACCTGCAAGGTCTTCATGTCCGGATGCTAGAGATCGCCAACAAGATGGACGCGGTGAGCTCGGTCCCCCCCCCCCCCCCCGTACCCTCTCCTCCCCTCCCTGTGTCTAGTTCTGTAACATCGTATGTCCCTCCAGTTTTATCGTGCTCTGAATGTCCGGGTGGTGCTGGTCATGGTGGAGGTGTGGAGCCAGAAGGACCTGATTGAAGTCAGCGAGGACCCCGTCGAGATGCTGAACGCGTTCCTGTCCTGGAGGGAGAAGTCCCTGATCAGCCGGGTGCCTCACGACAACGCACAGCTGCTCACGTGCGTGTCCCCGTGTGTGACGTCATCCGTGTGCTCCTCTTGTGTCTCCCCGTGTGTGACGTCATCCGTGTGCTCCTCTTGTGTCTCCCCGTGTGTGACGTCATCAGTGTGCTCCTCTTATTAACCCTTGTGTCTTCCCGTGTGTGACGTCATCCGTGTGCTCCTCTTATTAACCCTTGTGTCTCCCCGTGTGTGACGTCATCAGTGTGCTCCTCTTGTGTCTCCCCATGTGTGACGTCATCCGTGTGCTCCTCTTGTTAACCCTTGTGTCTCCCCGTGTGTGACGTCATCAGTGTGCTCCTCTTGTGAATCATCGCGTCTCACCTTGTGTGTCGTCACCCGTGTGCTCCTCTTGTTAACCCTTGTGTCTCCCTGTGTGTGTGACGTCACCCGTGTGCTCCTCTTGTTAACCCTTGTGTCTCCCTGTGTGTGTGACGTCACCCGTGTGCTCCTCTTGTGAATCATCGCGTCTCACCTTGTGTGTCGTCACCCGTGTGCTCCTCTTGTTAACCCTTGTGTCTCCCTGTGTGTGTGACGTCACCCGTGTGCTCCTCTTGTTAACCCTTGTGTCTCCCTGTGTGTGTGACGTCACCCGTGTGCTCCTCTTGTTAACCCTTGTGTCTCCCTGTGTGTTTGACGTCACCCGTGTGCTCCTTGTTGATCCTTGTGTCTCCCCTTTTGTGACATCACCCGTGTGCTCCTCTTATTAACCCTTGTCTCCCCGTGTGTGACGTCACCCGTGTGCTCCTCTTGTTAACCCTTGTGTCTCCCTGTGTGTGACGTCACCCGTGTGCTCCTCTTATTAACCCTTGTCTCCCCGTGTGTGACGTCATCAGTGTGCTCTTCTTGTGAATCGTCGCGTCTCACCTTGTGTGTCGTCACCCGTGTGCTCCTCTTGTTAACCCTTGTCTCCCCGTGTGTGACGTCACCAGTGTGCTCCTCTTGTTAACCCTTGTGTCTCCCTGTGTGTGTGACGTCACCCGTGTGCTCCTCTTGTTAACCCTTGTGTCTCCCTGTGTGTGTGACGTCACCCGTGTGCTCCTTGTTGATCCTTGTGTCTCCCCTTTTGTGACATCACCCGTGTGCTCCTCTTATTAACCCTTGTGTCTCCCCGTATGTGACCTCATCCGAGTGCTCCTCTTGTTAACCCACTCCTATCCACAGGGGTGTAACATTTAAAGGCTCCTCAGTTGGGATGGCCACAGTGAACTCCATGTGCTCGGTGGATCGATCTGGTGGGGTGACCGTGGTAAGTGATAATCTGGGGTCCGTGGTGGTGTTGCATATCTCCCTCTCATTTCCGCTCCCTCATAGGATCATTCGGTCAGCGTGCTGGCGGTGGCGTCCACCATGGCACATGAACTGGGGCATAATCTAGGCTTGACTCACGATGCTGCAGATGCAACGTGTGGGCAGCCGAAGATAGGGAAGCAGTGGATCATGGCGCAGTCCACAGGGTAAGTGTGGGCCTTGTAGTGTGTGGGGGCCGTGGTGGACGCGGCTCTCTGACGGGCTGCTGTTGTTGGCAGGTTCATGCCCGGCCTGGAGTTCAGTAACTGCAGCCTGAAAGATCTGCTGATCAGTCTGCGCCAAGGTGGAGGTGTCTGTCTATACAACGTGCCGGGGCCGGGCCGCGCCTACGGGAAGCCCCTGTGTGGTAACCTGCTAGTGGAGGAGGGCGAGGAGTGCGACTGCGGCCTGTTGCAGGTGAGGAGGGCTCCACACCCATCACCCTGCCATCGCCAGCTCATCACATCGGGGCACTGAACTGTGTCCTGCGCTTTGTCACCCCCGCCCGCCTTCAGCCGTCCACAGTGTGTTTGTTACCGGCTGCCTCGTGTGCCTGCAGGAATGCACAGACCCTTGCTGTAATGCTAGCAGCTGCCGGCTGGTGCCTGGGGCGGAGTGCTCCCCGGGCGGCCTGTGCTGTGAGCAGTGTAAGGTATGTCGTCCTCCTCTCTGTGTCTCTTCTGTAGTTGCCTTGCCGCGGAGATAGCGCCATATCTCTGCTCTCCGCAGGTGAAGCCCCCTGGGACTCTGTGCCGGCCGGCGTGGGGTCAGTGCGATCTTCCAGAGTACTGCGATGGGGCGTCTCCTCACTGCCCCGCCAATGTCTACCTGCAGAACGGGGAGCTCTGTGCCACTGGAGGGGCACTTTGCTTCGAAGGGGAATGCCGAAGTCTCCACAAGCAATGCCAGGATCTGTGGGGCACAGGTAAGGATAATCGGGTAGGATCACAGCTTTGGGTCTGTGGAAGATGATGGAGATTCTCCTTTTCTGCAGGGTCATCTCCGGCGCCTGATTCCTGCTTTGCTAAAGTGAATGTGAGAGGAGACAAATACGGAAACTGTGGCCGGACAATGGGCGGCTCCTACCTGCCCTGCACCCCTGGGTATGCCCATACGCTGCACATCATGCAGAGCCTGCTAGCAGGTAATCACCCACAGATCATCTGTTTGTCTCTGCTAGGAACGTCCTCTGTGGCAGCATTCAGTGTCTCGGCGGCAGAAATCGCCCCCTGCTGGGCTCCGGTGCGGAAATTATTCCCATCAAGGTCTTGGTGAATGGGACGGAGATCTCTTGCCGCGGAACCTACTTTAATCTAGGGGATGATGTTTGGGACTCCATTCTGGTGAAGATTGGCACGGTGTGCGGACCAGGGAGGGTAAGTACAGGCGGCCACGCCAGCAGTTACAGAGGTGAGACTAGAGGGTGGTCTGGAAGGTCCGTGCTGCACTCACCCCTGCGATGTCCACTCTACCGACCTCCAACTGCTTACCTACTGCTCCTCATCTAGGTGTGTGTCAACCAGCAGTGTCGGGATTCTGCAGATCTGAAGGTCCAAATGTGCCAAAGCCAATGTGGTGGACACGGGGTAAGAGGTGGAGGCCCTCCCCTTTGTCATCTCCTTTTTTTTTTTTTTTTTTTTTTTTAACCATTAGATTTTGTTTTACAAAATGTGTCAAATATTACATCATATTGACGATAAATGCTTAACTATCAGCACATTGTTATGGGAGGAGGGGAGGGAGTAGAGGGAAATGGTCACTGGTCATCCTCCCCATCCCTCCTGTGTCACCTCCTGTTTTGGGCTGCCCTAATCCCTCCTGTCATTGTCCATCTCCCCATCTCTCCTGTCGCCACCCGCCCTTAACACCCACCTCCTGCCTTCATCCATCACCTCCCACCTCGGCTGCTGCTCTCTTATCACCTCCCATCATTGTCCCTCTCTCCCGTCTTTGTCCGTTTCTTCCGTGTTGCCTCCTGCCGTTGTCCATCGCTACCCGCTATCTTCCGTCGCCTCCTGCCCCTGTCCGTCTCCTGTCATGTAACATCCTCTCCCTCTTCTGTCACCTCCCGCCTTCATCCATTCTTCCCGTTTCACCTCCCGCACTCGTCCATTTCCTCTGGCCATTGTCCGTTCCTCCCGTGTTGGCCCTTGTCCGGCTCCTCCTGCCCTCATCTATTTCTCCCTTGCCCTTGTCCATTCTTCCTGTTTCACCTCCCGCCCTCATCCGACGCCGTCCATTACCTCTCGCCCTCGTTTGTTCCTCCCGTGTTGCCTCCTGTCCTCGTCCGTTTCCTCCCGCCCTGGTCCGTCGCCTCCCGTATTGCCTCACGCCCTTGTCCGTCACCATCAACCCTCGTCCATTCCTCCCATGTTGCTTCTTGCTTAGGCCCGTCGCCTCTCGCTGATGTCCGTTCCTACCGTGTTGCCTCCTGCGGTCATCCGTCAACTTCCACCCTAGTTGGCTGCCTTTTACCCTAGTCTGTCCCTCCCGTGTTGCCCCTCGCCCTCGTCCATTCCTCTCATTTTGCCTCCCGCCCTGGTCTGTTACCTCCCGCTGTTAATTGTTCCTCCTGCGTCGGTTGTTACCTCCCACCCTCGTCCCACCCTCCTGTGTCATCTCCTGCCCTTGACCGTTGTCTTTCGCCCCCGTCTGTCACCTCCCGCCGCTGTCCTCCTCCTATGTCGCTGGCCACCCTCCTCACTTCTCCTCTGATTGCAGGTGTGTAACAGTAAGGGGAATTGTCACTGTGCCCCCGGTTGGGCTCCTCCGCTGTGCAGCTCGTCTGGCCACGGTGGCAGTGTGGACAGTGGTCCAGTGGCCTTGGAGCATGGTGAGGTTCTGTACCTACTGTGATTGGGGCTGTCCTCCATTATTATTGGGGGTTTGTAACTGTGATTCCTGTCTGCAGCTCGCGGCCCGGTGGCGGGCACAGTAGTCCTGGTTCTCCTGGCCATCTGCCTCATCGTCCTCCTCCTCTTCTGTTACCGGAAGCGAGGATCTATACAGCAGAGGCTCGAAAATATCTTCAGCCAGAATGGAAAATGTCAGTACAGGTGAGGACTTCAGGAATATGGGGTCAGTGTTTCACAGGAAAGAGAAATGTTGTGTGAGGACAGTGCTGTGTATAGGAGCCGCACAGCCTGCATTGTGTGATGTGCTGTGTGAGGACAGTGCTGTGTATAGGAGCAGCACAGTCTGCATTGTGTGATGTGCTGTGTGAGGACAGTGCTGTGTATAGGAGCAGCACAGCCTGCATTGTGTGATGTGCTGTGTGAGGACAGTGCTGTGTATAGGAGCAGCACAGCCTGCATTGTGTGATGTGCTGTGTGAGGACAGTGCTGTGTATAGGAGCCGCACAGCCTGCATTGTGTGATGTGCTGTGTGAGGACAGTGCTGTGTATAGGAGCAGCACAGCCTGCATTGTGTGATGTGCTGTGTGAGGACAGTGCTGTGTATAGGAGCAGCACAGCCTGCATTGTGTGATGTGCTGTGTGAGGACAGTGCTGTGTATAGGAGCAGCACAGCCTGCATTGTGTGATGTGCTGTGTGAGGACAGTGCTGTGTATAGGAGCAGCACAGCCTGCATTGTGTGATCTGCTGTGTGAGGACAGTGCTGTGTATAGGAGCCGCACAGCCTGCATTGTGTGATGTGCTGTGTGAGGACAGTGCTGTGTATAGGAGCAGCACAGCCTGCATTGTGTGATGTGCTGTGTGAGGACAGTGCTGTGTATAGGAGCAGCACAGCCTGCATTGTGTGATCTGCTGTGTGAGGACAGTGCTGTGTATAGGAGCCGCACAGCCTGCATTGTGTGATCTGCTGTGTGAGGACAGTGCTGTGTATAGGAGCAGCACAGCCTGCATTGTGTGATGTGCTGTGTGAGGACAGTGCTGTGTATAGGAGCCGCACAGCCTGCATTGTGTGATGTGCTGTGTGAGGACAGTGCTGTGTATAGGAGCAGCACAGCCTGCATTGTGTGATCTGCTGTGTGAGGACAGTGCTGTGTATAGGAGAAGCACAGCCTGCATTGTGTGATCTGCTGTGTGAGGACAGTGCTGTGTATAGGAGCAGCACAGTCTGCATTGTGTGATCTGCTGTGTGAGGACAGTGCTGTGTATAGGAGCAGCACAGCCTGCATTGTGTGATCTGCTGTGTGAGGACACTGCTGTGTATAGGAGCCACACAGCCTGCATTGTGTGATGTGCTGTGTGAGGACAGTGCTGTGTATAGGAGCAGCACAGCCTGCATTGTGTGATGTGCTGTGTGAGGACAGTGCTGTGTATAGGAGCAGCACAGTCTGCATTGTGTGATGTGCTGTGTGAGGACAGTGCTGTGTATAGGAGCAGCACAGCCTGCATTGTATGATCAGCTGTGTGAGGACAGTGCTGTGTATAGGAGCAGCACAGCCTGCATTGTGTGATGTGCTGTGTGAGGACAGTGCTGTGTATAGGAGCCGCACAGCCTGCATTGTGTGATCTGCTGTGTGAGGACAGTGCTGTGTATTGGAGCAGCACAGCCTGCATTGTGTGATGTGCTGTGTGAGGACAGTGCTGTGTATAGGAGCAGCACAGCCTGCATTGTGTGATGTGCTGTGTGAGGACAGTGCTGTGTATAGGAGCAGCACAGCCTGCATTGTGTGATGTGCTGTGTGAGGACAGTGCTGTGTATAGGAGCAGCACAGCCTGCATTGTGTGATGTGCTGTGTGAGGACAGTGCTGTGTATAGGAGCCGCACAGCCTGCATTGTGTGATGTGCTGTGTGAGGACAGTGCTGTGTATAGGAGCCGCACAGCCTGCATTGTGTGATGTGCTGTGTGAGGACAGTGCTGTGTATAGGAGCAGCACAGCCTGCATTGTGTGATGTGCTGTGTGAGGACAGTGCTGTGTATAGGAGCAGCACAGCCTGCATTGTGTGATGTGCTGTGTGAGGACAGTGCTGTGTATAGGAGCAGCACAGCCTGCATTGTGTGATGTGCTGTGTGAGGACAGTGCTGTGTATAGGAGCAGCACAGCCTGCATTGTGTGATCTGCTGTGTGAGGACAGTGCTGTGTATAGGAGCAGCACAGCCTGCATTGTGTGATCTGCTGTGTGAGGACAGTGCTGTGTATAGGAGCAGCACAGTCTGCATTGTGTGATGTGCTGTGTGAGGACAGTGCTGTGTATAGGAGCAGCACAGCCTGCATTGTGTGATGTGCTGTGTGAGGACAGTGCTGTGTATAGGAGCAGCACAGCCTGCATTGTGTGATGTGCTGTGTGAGGACAGTGCTGTGTATAGGAGCAGCACAGTCTGCATTGTGTGATCTGCTGTGTGAGGACAGTGCTGTGTATAGGAGCAGCACAGCCTGCATTGTGTGATCTGCTGTGTGAGGACAGTGCTGTGTATAGGAGCAGCACAGTCTGCATTGTGTGATGTGCTGTGTGAGGACAGTGCTGTGTATAGGAGCAGCACAGCCTGCATTGTGTGATGTGCTGTGTGAGGACAGTGCTGTGTATAGGAGCAGCACAGCCTGCATTGTGTGATGTGCTGTGTGAGGACAGTGCTGTGTATAGGAGCAGCACAGTCTGCATTGTGTGATCTGCTGTGTGAGGACAGTGCTGTGTATAGGAGCAGCACAGCCTGCATTGTGTGATCTGCTGTGTGAGGACAGTGCTGTGTATAGGAGCAGCACAGTCTGCATTGTGTGATGTGCTGTGTGAGGACAGTGCTGTGTATAGGAGCCGCACAGCCTGCATTGTGTGATGTGCTGTGTGAGGACAGTGCTGTGTATAGGAGCAGCACAGCCTGCATTGTGTGATGTGCTGTGTGAGGACAGTGCTGTGTATAGGAGCAGCACAGCCTGCATTGTGTGATGTGCTGTGTGAGGACAGTGCTGTGTATAGGAGCCGCACAGCCTGCATTGTGTGATGTGCTGTGTGAGGACAGTGCTGTGTATAAGAGCCGCACAGTCTGCATTGTGTGATGTGCTGTGTGAGGACAGTGCTGTGTATAGGAGCAGCACAGCCTGCATTGTGTGATGTGCTGTGTGAGGACAGTGCTGTGTATAGGAGCCGCACAGCCTGCATTGTGTGATGTGCTGTGTGAGGACAGTGCTGTGTATAGGAGCCGCACAGCCTGCATTGTGTGATGTGCTGTGTGAGGACAGTGCTGTGTATAGGAGCAGCACAGCCTGCATTGTGTGATGTGCTGTGTGAGGACAGTGCTGTGTATAGGAGCAGCACAGCCTGCATTGTGTGATGTGCTGTGTGAGGACAGTGCTGTGTATAGGAGCAGCACAGCCTGCATTGTGTGATCTGCTGTGTGAGGACAGTGCTGTGTATAGGAGCAGCACAGCCTGCATTGTGTGATGTGCTGTGTGAGGACAGTGCTGTGTATAGGAGCAGCACAGCCTGCATTGTGTGATGTGCTGTGTGAGGACAGTGCTGTGTATAGGAGCAGCACAGCCTGCATTGTGTGATGTGCTGTGTGAGGACAGTGCTGTGTATAGGAGCAGCACAGCCTGCATTGTGTGATGTGCTGTGTGAGGACAGTGCTGTGTATAGGAGCAGCACAGCCTGCATTGTGTGATGTGCTGTGTGAGGACAGTGCTGTGTATAGGAGCAGCACAGTCTGCATTGTGTGATGTGCTGTGTGAGGACAGTGCTGTGTATAGGAGCAGCACAGTCTGCATTGTGTGATGTGCTGTGTGAGGACAGTGCTGTGTATAGGAGCAGCACAGCCTGCATTGTGTGATGTGCTGTGTGAGGACAGTGCTGTGTATAGGAGCAGCACAGCCTGCATTGTGTGATGTGCTGTGTGAGGACAGTGCTGTGTATAGGAGCAGCACAGCCTACATTGTGTGATGTGCTGTGTGAGGACAGTGCTGTGTATAGGAGCAGCACAGCCTGCATTGTGTGATGTGCTGTGTGAGGACAGTGCTGTGTATAGGAGCAGCACAGTCTGCATTGTGTGATGTGCTGTGTGAGGACAGTGCTGTGTATAGGAGCAGCACAGTCTGCATTGTGTGATGTGCTGTGTGAGGACAGTGCTGTGTATAGGAGCAGCACAGCCTGCATTGTGTGATGTGCTGTGTGAGGACAGTGCTGTGTAAAGGAGCAGCACAGCCTGCATTGTGTGATGTGCTGTGTGAGGACAGTGCTGTGTATAGGAGCAGCACAGCCTGCATTGTGTGATGTGCTGTGTGAGGACAGTGCTGTGTATAGGAGCAGCACAGCCTGCATTGTGTGATGTGCTGTGTGAGGACAGTGCTGTGTATAGGAGCAGCACAGCCTGCATTGTGTGATGTGCTGTGTGAGGACGGTGCTGTGTATAGGAGCAGCACAGCCTGCATTGTGTGATGTGCTGTGTGAGGACGGTGCTGTGTATAGGAGCAGCACAGCCTGCATTGTGTGATGTGCTGTGTGAGGACAGTGCTGTGTATAGGAGCAGCACAGCCTGCATTGTGTGATGTGCTGTGTGAGGACAGTGCTGTGTATAGGAGCAGCACAGCCTGCATTGTGTGATGTGCTGTGTGAGGACAGTGCTGTGTATAGGAGCAGCACAGCCTGCATTGTGTGATGTGCTGTGTGAGGACAGTGCTGTGTATAGGAGCTGCACAGCCTGCATTGTGTGATGTGCTGTGTGAGGACAGTGCTGTGTATAGGAGCCGCACAGCCTGCATTGTGTGATGTGCTGTGTGAGGACAGTGCTGTGTATAGGAGCAGCACAGCCTGCATTGTGTGATGTGCTGTGTGAGGACAGTGCTGTGTATAGGAGCAGCACAGCCTGCATTGTGTGATGTGCTGTGTGAGGACAGTGCTGTGTATAGGAGCAGCACAGTCTGCATTGTGTGATGTGCTGTGTGAGGACAGTGCTGTGTATAGGAGCAGCACAACAGCATTGTGTGATGTGCTGTGTGAGGACAGTGCTGTGTATAGGAGCAGCACAGTCTGCATTGTGTGATGTGCTGTGTGAGGACAGTGCTGTGTATAGGAGCAGCACAGCCTGCATTGTGTGATGTGCTGTGTGAGGACAGTGCTGTGTATAGGAGCTGCACAGCCTGCATTGTGTGATGTGCTGTGTGAGGACAGTGCTGTGTATAGGAGCCGCACAGCCTGCATTGTGTGATGTGCTGTGTGAGGACAGTGCTGTGTATAGGAGCAGCACAGTCTGCATTGTGTGATGTGCTGTGTGAGGACAGTGCTGTGTATAGGAGCAGCACAGTCTGCATTGTGTGATGTGCTGTGTGAGGACAGTGCTGTGTATAGGAGCAGCACAGCCTGCATTGTGTGATGTGCTGTGTGAGGACAGTGCTGTGTATAGGAGCAGCACAGCCTGCATTGTGTGATGTGCTGTGTGAGGACAGTGCTGTGTATAGGAGCCGCACAGCCTGCATTGTGTGATCTGCTGTGTGAGGACAGTGCTGTGTATAGGAGCAGCACAGCCTGCATTGTGTGATGTGCTGTGTGAGGACAGTGCTGTGTATAGGAGCAGCACAGCCTGCATTGTGTGATGTGCTGTGTGAGGACAGTGCTGTGTATAGGAGCTGCACAGCCTGCATTGTGTGATGTGCTGTGTGAGGACAGTGCTGTGTATAGGAGCTGCACAGCCTGCATTGTGTGATGTGCTGTGTGAGGACAGTGCTGTATATAGGAGCAGCACAGCCTGCATTGTGTGATGTGCTGTGTGAGGACAGTGCTGTGTATAGGAGCAGCACAGCCTGCATTGTGTGATGTGCTGTGTGAGGACAGTGCTGTGTATAGGAGCAGCACAGTCTGCATTGTGTGATGTGCTGTGTGAGGACAGTGCTGTGTATAGGAGCAGCACAGCCTGCATTGTGTGATGTGCTGTGTGAGGACAGTGCTGTGTATAGGAGCAGCACAGCCTGCATTGTGTGATGTGCTGTGTGAGGACAGTGCTGTGTATAGGAGCAGCACAGCCTGCATTGTGTGATGTGCTGTGTGAGGACAGTGCTGTGTATAGGAGCAGCACAGCCTGCATTGTGTGATGTGCTGTGTGAGGACAGTGCTGTGTATAGGAGCAGCACAGCCTGCATTGTGTGATGTGCTGTGTGAGGACAGTGCTGTGTATAGGAGCAGCACAGCCTGCATTGTGTGATGTGCTGTGTGAGGACAGTGCTGTGTATAGGAGCAGCACAGCCTGCATTGTGTGATGTGCTGTGTGAGGACAGTGCTGTGTATAGGAGCAGCACAGCCTGCATTGTGTGATGTGCTGTGTGAGGACAGTGCTGTGTATAGGAGCAGCACAGCCTGCATTGTGTGACCTGCTGTGTGAGGACAGTGCTGTGTATAGGAGCAGCACAGCCTGCATTGTGTGACCTGCTGTGTGAGGACAGTGCTGTGTATAGGAGCAGCACAGCCTGCATTGTGTGATGTGCTGTGTGAGGACAGTGCTGTGTATAGGAGCCGCACAGCCTGCATTGTGTGATGTGCTGTGTGAGGACAGTGCTGTGTATAGGAGCAGCACAGTCTGCATTGTGTGATGTGCTGTGTGAGGACAGTGCTGTGTATAGGAGCCGCACAGTCTGCATTGTGTGATGTGCTGTGTGAGGACAGTGCTGTGTATAGGAGCAGCACAGCCTGCATTGTGTGATGTGCTGTGTGAGGACAGTGCTGTGTATAGGAGCAGCACAGTCTGCATTGTGTGATGTGCTGTGTGAGGACAGTGCTGTGTATAGGAGCCGCACAGTCTGCATTGTGTGATGTGCTGTGTGAGGACAGTGCTGTGTATAGGAGCAGCACAGTCTGCATTGTGTGATGTGCTGTGTGAGGACAGTGCTGTGTATAGGAGCCGCACAGCCTGCATTGTGTGATGTGCTGTGTGAGGACAGTGCTGTGTATAGGAGCAGCACAGCCTGCATTGTGTGATGTGCTGTGTGAGGACAGTGCTGTGTATAGGAGCAGCACAGTCTGCATTGTGTGATGTGCTGTGTGAGGACAGTGCTGTGTATAGGAGCCGCACAGCCTGCATTGTGTGATGTGCTGTGTGAGGACAGTGCTGTGTATAGGAGCAGCACAGCCTGCATTGTGTGATGTGCTGTGTGAGGACAGTGCTGTGTATAGGAGCAGCACAGCCTGCATTGTGTGATCTGCTGTGTGAGGACAGTGCTGTGTATAGGAGCCGCACAGCCTGCATTGTGTGATGTGCTGTGTGAGGACAGTGCTGTGTATAGGAGCCGCACAGCCTGCATTGTGTGATGTGCTGTGTGAGGACAGTGCTGTGTATAGGAGCAGCACAGCCTGCATTGTGTGATGTGCTGTGTGAGGACAGTGCTGTGTATAGGAGCAGCACAGCCTGCATTGTGTGATGTGCTGTGTGAGGACAGTGCTGTGTATAGGAGCAGCACAGCCTGCATTGTGTGATGTGCTGTGTGAGGACAGTGCTGTGTATAGGAGCAGCACAGCCTGCATTGTGTGATGTGCTGTGTATAGGAGCAGCACAGCCTGCATTGTGTGATGTGCTGTGTGAGGACAGTGCTGTGTATAGGAGCAGCACAGCCTGCATTGTGTGATGTGCTGTGTGAGGACAGTGCTGTGTATAGGAGCCGCACAGCCTGCATTGTGTGATGTGCTGTGTGAGGACAGTGCTGTGTATAGGAGCAGCACAGCCTGCATTGTGTGATGTGCTGTGTGAGGACAGTGCTGTGTATAGGAGCTGCACAGCCTGCATTGTGTGATGTGCTGTGTGAGGACAGTGCTGTGTATAGGAGCCGCACAGCCTGCATTGTGTGATGTGCTGTGTGAGGACAGTGCTGTGTATAGGAGCAGCACAGCCTGCATTGTGTGATGTGCTGTGTGAGGACAGTGCTGTGTATAGGAGCCGCACAGTCTGCATTGTGTGATGTGCTGTGTGAGGACAGTGCTGTGTATAGGAGCAGCACAGCCTGCATTGTGTGATGTGCTGTGTGAGGACAGTGCTGTGTATAGGAGCAGCACAGTCTGCATTGTGTGATGTGTTGTGTGAGGACAGTGCTGTGTATAGGAGCAGCACAGCCTGCATTGTGTGATGTGCTGTGTGAGGACAGTGCTGTGTATAGGAGCAGCACAGCCTGCATTGTGTGATGTGCTGTGTGAGGACAGTGCTGTGTATAGGAGCAGCACAGCCTGCATTGTGTGATGTGCTGTGTGAGGACAGTGCTGTGTATAGGAGCAGCACAGCCTGCATTGTGTGATGTGCTGTGTGAGGACAGTGCTGTGTATAGGAGCTGCACAGCCTGCATTGTGTGATCTGCTGTGTGAGGACAGTGCTGTGTATAGGAGCAGCACAGTCTGCATTGTGTGATCTGCTGTGTGAGGACAGTGCTGTGTATAGGAGCCGCACAGCCTGCATTGTGTGATGTGCTGTGTGAGGACAGTGCTGTGTATAGGAGCAGCACAGCCTGCATTGTGTGATGTGCTGTGTGAGGACAGTGCTGTGTATAGGAGCAGCACAGCCTGCATTGTGTGATGTGCTGTGTGAGGACAGTGCTGTGTATAGGAGCAGCACAGCCTGCATTGTGTGATGTGCTGTGTGAGGACAGTGCTGTGTATAGGAGCCGCACAGTCTGCATTGTGTGATGTGCTGTGTGAGGACAGTGCTGTGTATAGGAGCAGCACAGTCTGCATTGTGTGATGTGCTGTGTGAGGACAGTGCTGTGTATAGGAGCAGCACAGCCTGCATTGTGTGATGTGCTGTGTGAGGACAGTGCTGTGTATAGGAGCAGCACAGCCTGCATTGTGTGATGTGCTGTGTGAGGACAGTGCTGTGTATAGGAGCAGCACAGCCTGCATTGTGTGATGTGCTGTGTGAGGACAGTGCTGTGTATAGGAGCAGCACAGCCTGCATTGTGTGATGTGCTGTGTGAGGACAGTGCTGTGTATAGGAGCCGCACAGCCTGCATTGTGTGATGTGCTGTGTGAGGACAGTGCTGTGTATAGGAGCAGCACAGCCTGCATTGTGTGATGTGCTGTGTGAGGACAGTGCTGTGTATAGGAGCAGCACAGCCTGCATTGTGTGATGTGCTGTGTGAGGACAGTGCTGTGTATAGGAGCAGCACAGCCTGCATTGTGTGATGTGCTGTGTGAGGACAGTGCTGTGTATAGGAGCCGCACAGCCTGCATTGTGTGATGTGCTGTGTGAGGACAGTGCTGTGTATAGGAGCAGCACAGTCTGCATTGTGTGATGTGCTGTGTGAGGACAGTGCTGTGTATAGGAGCCGCACAGCCTGCATTGTGTGATGTGCTGTGTGAGGACAGTGCTGTGTATAGGAGCAGCACAGCCTGCATTGTGTGATGTGCTGTGTGAGGACAGTGCTGTGTATAGGAGCAGCACAGCCTGCATTGTGTGATGTGCTGTGTGAGGACAGTGCTGTGTATAGGAGCAGCACAGTCTGCATTGTGTGATGTGCTGTGTGAGGACAGTGCTGTGTATAGGAGCAGCACAGCCTGCATTGTGTGATGTGCTGTGTGAGGACAGTGCTGTGTATAGGAGCAGCACAGCCTGCATTGTGTGATGTGCTGTGTGAGGACAGTGCTGTGTATAGGAGCAGCACAGCCTGCATTGTGTGATGTGCTGTGTGAGGACAGTGCTGTGTATAGGAGCAGCACAGCCTGCATTGTGTGATGTGCTGTGTGAGGACAGTGCTGTGTATAGGAGCAGCACAGTCTGCATTGTGTGATGTGCTGTGTGAGGACAGTGCTGTGTATAGGAGCAGCACAGCCTGCATTGTGTGATGTGCTGTGTGAGGACAGTGCTGTGTATAGGAGCAGCACAGCCTGCATTGTGTGATGTGCTGTGTGAGGACAGTGCTGTGTATAGGAGCAGCACAGCCTGCATTGTGTGATGTGCTGTGTGAGGACAGTGCTGTGTATAGGAGCAGCACAGCCTGCATTGTGTGATGTGCTGTGTGAGGACAGTGCTGTGTATAGGAGCAGCACAGCCTGCATTGTGTGATGTGCTGTGTGAGGACAGTGCTGTGTATAGGAGCAGCACAGCCTGCATTGTGTGATGTGCTGTGTGAGGACAGTGCTGTGTATAGGAGCAGCACAGCCTGCATTGTGTGATGTGCTGTGTGAGGACAGTGCTGTGTATAGGAGCAGCACAGCCTGCATTGTGTGATGTGCTGTGTGAGGACAGTGCTGTGTATAGGAGCAGCACAGCCTGCATTGTGTGATGTGCTGTGTGAGGACAGTGCTGTGTATAGGAGCAGCACAGCCTGCATTGTGTGATGTGCTGTGTGAGGACAGTGCTGTGTATAGGAGCAGCACAGCCTGCATTGTGTGATGTGCTGTGTGAGGACAGTGCTGTGTATAGGAGCAGCACAGCCTGCATTGTGTGATGTGCTGTGTGAGGACAGTGCTGTGTATAGGAGCAGCACAGCCTGCATTGTGTGATGTGCTGTGTGAGGACAGTGCTGTGTATAGGAGCAGCACAGCCTGCATTGTGTGATGTGCTGTGTGAGGACAGTGCTGTGTATAGGAGCAGCACAGCCTGCATTGTGTGATGTGCTGTGTGAGGACAGTGCTGTGTATAGGAGCAGCACAGCCTGCATTGTGTGATGTGCTGTGTGAGGACAGTGCTGTGTATAGGAGCAGCACAGCCTGCATTGTGTGATGTGCTGTGTGAGGACAGTGCTGTGTATAGGAGCTGCACAGCCTGCATTGTGTGATGTGCTGTGTGAGGACAGTGCTGTGTATAGGAGCTGCACAGCCTGCATTGTGTGATGTGCTGTGTGAGGACAGTGCTGTGTATAGGAGCAGCACAGCCTGCATTGTGTGATGTGCTGTGTGAGGACAGTGCTGTGTATAGGAGCAGCACAGCCTGCATTGTGTGATGTGCTGTGTGAGGACAGTGCTGTGTATAGGAGCCGCACAGCCTGCATTGTGTGATGTGCTGTGTGAGGACAGTGCTGTGTATAGGAGCAGCACAGCCTGCATTGTGTGATGTGCTGTGTGAGGACAGTGCTGTGTATAGGAGCAGCACAGCCTGCATTGTGTGATGTGCTGTGTGAGGACAGTGCTGTGTATAGGAGCTGCACAGCCTGCATTGTGTGATGTGCTGTGTGAGGACAGTGCTGTGTATAGGAGCAGCACAGCCTGCATTGTGTGATGTGCTGTGTGAGGACAGTGCTGTGTATAGGAGCAGCACAGCCTGCATTGTGTGATGTGCTGTGTGAGGACAGTGCTGTGTATAGGAGCAGCACAGCCTGCATTGTGTGATGTGCTGTGTGAGGACAGTGCTGTGTATAGGAGCAGCACAGTCTGCATTGTGTGATGTGCTGTGTGAGGACAGTGCTGTGTATAGGAGCAGCACAGCCTGCATTGTGTGATCTGCTGTGTGAGGACAGTGCTGTGTATAGGAGCAGCACAGCCTGCATTGTGTGATGTGCTGTGTGAGGACAGTGCTGTGTATAGGAGCAGCACAGCCTGCATTGTGTGATGTGCTGTGTGAGGACAGTGCTGTGTATAGGAGCAGCACAGCCTGCATTGTGTGATGTGCTGTGTGAGGACAGTGCTGTGTATAGGAGCAGCACAGTCTGCATTGTGTGATCTGCTGTGTGAGGACAGTGCTGTGTATAGGAGCAGCACAGCCTGCATTGTGTGATGTGCTGTGTGAGGACAGTGCTGTGTATAGGAGCAGCACAGCCTGCATTGTGTGATGTGCTGTGTGAGGACAGTGCTGTGTATAGGAGCAGCACAGCCTGCATTGTGTGATGTGCTGTGTGAGGACAGTGCTGTGTATAGGAGCCGCACAGCCTGCATTGTGTGATGTGCTGTGTGAGGACAGTGCTGTGTATAGGAGCAGCACAGTCTGCATTGTGTGATGTGCTGTGTGAGGACAGTGCTGTGTATAGGAGCAGCACAGCCTGCATTGTGTGATCTGCTGTGTGAGGACAGTGCTGTGTATAGGAGCAGCACAGCCTGCATTGTGTGATCTGCTGTGTGAGGACAGTGCTGTGTATAGGAGCAGCACAGTCTGCATTGTGTGATGTGCTGTGTGAGGACAGTGCTGTGTATAGGAGCAGCACAGTCTGCATTGTGTGATGTGCTGTGTGAGGACAGTGCTGTGTATAGGAGCCGCACAGCCTGCATTGTGTGATCTGCTGTGTGAGGACAGTGCTGTGTATAGGAGCCGCACAGCCTGCATTGTGTGATGTGCTGTGTGAGGACAGTGCTGTGTATAGGAGCAGCACAGCCTGCATTGTGTGATGTGCTGTGTGAGGACAGTGCTGTGTATAGGAGCCGCACAGCCTGCATTGTGTGATGTGCTGTGTGAGGACAGTGCTGTGTATAGGAGCAGCACAGCCTGCATTGTGTGATGTGCTGTGTGAGGACAGTGCTGTGTATAGGAGCCGCACAGCCTGCATTGTGTGATCTGCTGTGTGAGGACAGTGCTGTGTATAGGAGCAGCACAGCCTGCATTGTGTGATGTGCTGTGTGAGGACAGTGCTGTGTATAGGAGCAGCACAGCCTGCATTGTGTGATGTGCTGTGTGAGGACAGTGCTGTGTATAGGAGCCGCACAGCCTGCATTGTGTGATGTGCTGTGTGAGGACAGTGCTGTGTATAGGAGCAGCACAGCCTGCATTGTGTGATCTGCTGTGTGAGGACAGTGCTGTGTATAGGAGCAGCACAGCCTGCATTGTGTGATGTGCTGTGTGAGGACAGTGCTGTGTATAGGAGCAGCACAGCCTGCATTGTGTGATGTGCTGTGTGAGGACAGTGCTGTGTATAGGAGCAGCACAGCCTGCATTGTGTGATGTGCTGTGTGAGGACAGTGCTGTGTATAGGAGCAGCACAGCCTGCATTGTGTGATGTGCTGTGTGAGGACAGTGCTGTGTATAGGAGCAGCACAGCCTGCATTGTGTGATGTGCTGTGTGAGGACAGTGCTGTGTATAGGAGCTGCACAGCCTGCATTGTGTGATCTGCTGTGTGAGGACAGTGCTGTGTATAGGAGCAGCACAGCCTGCATTGTGTGATGTGCTGTGTGAGGACAGTGCTGTGTATAGGAGCAGCACAGCCTGCATTGTGTGATGTGCTGTGTGAGGACAGTGCTGTGTATAGGAGCAGCACAGCCTGCATTGTGTGATGTGCTGTGTGAGGACAGTGCTGTGTATAGGAGCAGCACAGTCTGCATTGTGTGATGTGCTGTGTGAGGACAGTGCTGTGTATAGGAGCAGCACAGCCTGCATTGTGTGATGTGCTGTGTGAGGACAGTGCTGTGTATAGGAGCAGCACAGTCTGCATTGTGTGATGTGCTGTGTGAGGACAGTGCTGTGTATAGGAGCAGCACAGCCTGCATTGTGTGATGTGCTGTGTGAGGACAGTGCTGTGTATAGGAGCCGCACAGCCTGCATTGTGTGATGTGCTGTGTGAGGACAGTGCTGTGTATAGGAGCAGCACAGCCTGCATTGTGTGATGTGCTGTGTGAGGACAGTGCTGTGTATAGGAGCAGCACAGTCTGCATTGTGTGATGTGCTGTGTGAGGACAGTGCTGTGTATAGGAGCAGCACAGCCTGCATTGTGTGATGTGCTGTGTGAGGACAGTGCTGTGTATAGGAGCAGCACAGCCTGCATTGTGTGATGTGCTGTGTGAGGACAGTGCTGTGTATAGGAGCAGCACAGCCTGCATTGTGTGATGTGCTGTGTGAGGACAGTGCTGTGTATAGGAGCCGCACAGCCTGCATTGTGTGATGTGCTGTGTGAGGACACTGCTGTGTATAGGAGCCGCACAGCCTGCATTGTGTGATGTGCTGTGTGAGGACAGTGCTGTGTATAGGAGCAGCACAGCCTGCATTGTGTGATGTGCTGTGTGAGGACACTGCTGTGTATAGGAGCAGCACAGCCTGCATTGTGTGATGTGCTGTGTGAGGACACTGCTGTGTATAGGAGCCGCACAGCCTGCATTGTGTGATGTGCTGTGTGAGGACAGTGCTGTGTATAGGAGCCGCACAGCCTGCATTGTGTGATGTGCTGTGTGAGGACACTGCTGTGTATAGGAGCCGCACAGCCTGCATTGTGTGATCTGCTGTGTGAGGACACTGCTGTGTATAGGAGCCGCACAGCCTGCATTGTGTGATCTGCTGTGTGAGGACAGTGCTGTGTATAGGAGCAGCACAGCCTGCATTGTGTGATGTGCTGTGTGAGGACACTGCTGTGTATAGGAGCCGCACAGCCTGCATTGTGTGATCTGCTGTGTGAGGACACTGCTGTGTATAGGAGCCGCACAGCCTGCATTGTGTGATCTGCTGTGTGAGGACACTGCTGTGTATAGGAGCCGCACAGTCTGCATTGTGTGATGTGCTGTGTGAGGACAGTGCTGTGTATAGGAGCCGCACAGCCTGCATTGTGTGATGTGCTGTGTGAGGACAGTGCTGTGTATAGGAGCAGCACAGTCTGCATTGTGTGATGTGCTGTGTGAGGACAGTGCTGTGTATAGGAGCAGCACAGCCTGCATTGTGTGATGTGCTGTGTGAGGACAGTGCTGTGTATAGGAGCAGCACAGCCTGCATTGTGTGATGTGCTGTGTGAGGACAGTGCTGTGTATAGGAGCAGCACAGTCTGCATTGTGTGATGTGCTGTGTGAGGACAGTGCTGTGTATAGGAGCAGCACAGCCTGCATTGTGTGATCTGCTGTGTGAGGACAGTGCTGTGTATAGGAGCAGCACAGCCTGCATTGTGTGATCTGCTGTGTGAGGACAGTGCTGTGTATAGGAGCAGCACAGCCTGCATTGTGTGATGTGCTGTGTGAGGACAGTGCTGTGTATAGGAGCAGCACAGCCTGCATTGTGTGATGTGCTGTGTGAGGACACTGCTGTGTATAGGAGCAGCACAGCCTGCATTGTGTGATGTGCTGTGTGAGGACAGTGCTGTGTATAGGAGCAGCACAGCCTGCATTGTGTGATGTGCTGTGTGAGGACACTGCTGTGTATAGGAGCAGCACAGCCTGCATTGTGTGATGTGCTGTGTGAGGACAGTGCTGTGTATAGGAGCAGCACAGCCTGCATTGTGTGATGTGCTGTGTGAGGACAGTGCTGTGTATAGGAGCAGCACAGTCTGCATTGTGTGATGTGCTGTGTGAGGACAGTGCTGTGTATAGGAGCAGCACAGCCTGCATTGTGTGATGTGCTGTGTGAGGACAGTGCTGTGTATAGGAGCTGCACAGCCTGCATTGTGTGATGTGCTGTGTGAGGACAGTGCTGTGTATAGGAGCAGCACAGCCTGCATTGTGTGATGTGCTGTGTGAGGACAGTGCTGTGTATAGGAGCAGCACAGCCTGCATTGTGTGATGTGCTGTGTGAGGACAGTGCTGTGTATAGGAGCCGCACAGCCTGCATTGTGTGATGTGCTGTGTGAGGACAGTGCTGTGTATAGGAGCAGCACAGCCTGCATTGTGTGATGTGCTGTGTGAGGACAGTGCTGTGTATAGGAGCAGCACAGCCTGCATTGTGTGATGTGCTGTGTGAGGACAGTGCTGTGTATAGGAGCCGCACAGCCTGCATTGTGTGATGTGCTGTGTGAGGACAGTGCTGTGTATAGGAGCAGCACAGTCTGCATTGTGTGATGTGCTGTGTGAGGACAGTGCTGTGTATAGGAGCAGCACAGCCTGCATTGTGTGATGTGCTGTGTGAGGACAGTGCTGTGTATAGGAGCTGCACAGCCTGCATTGTGTGATGTGCTGTGTGAGGACAGTGCTGTGTATAGGAGCTGCACAGCCTGCATTGTGTGATGTGCTGTGTGAGGACAGTGCTGTGTATAGGAGCAGCACAGTCTGCATTGTGTGATGTGCTGTGTGAGGACAGTGCTGTGTATAGGAGCAGCACAGCCTGCATTGTGTGATGTGCTGTGTGAGGACAGTGCTGTGTATAGGAGCCGCACAGCCTGCATTGTGTGATGTGCTGTGTGAGGACAGTGCTGTGTATAGGAGCAGCACAGTCTGCATTGTGTGATGTGCTGTGTGAGGACAGTGCTGTGTATAGGAGCCGCACAGCCTGCATTGTGTGATGTGCTGTGTGAGGACAGTGCTGTGTATAGGAGCAGCACAGCCTGCATTGTGTGATGTGCTGTGTGAGGACAGTGCTGTGTATAGGAGCTGCACAGCCTGCATTGTGTGATGTGCTGTGTGAGGACAGTGCTGTGTATAGGAGCCGCACAGTCTGCATTGTGTGATGTGCTGTGTGAGGACAGTGCTGTGTATAGGAGCAGCACAGCCTGCATTGTGTGATGTGCTGTGTGAGGACAGTGCTGTGTATAGGAGCCGCACAGCCTGCATTGTGTGATGTGCTGTGTGAGGACAGTGCTGTGTATAGGAGCAGCACAGCCTGCATTGTGTGATGTGCTGTGTGAGGACAGTGCTGTGTATAGGAGCAGCACAGCCTGCATTGTGTGATGTGCTGTGTGAGGACAGTGCTGTGTATAGGAGCCGCACAGCCTGCATTGTGTGATGTGCTGTGTGAGGACAGTGCTGTGTATAGGAGCAGCACAGTCTGCATTGTGTGATGTGCTGTGTGAGGACAGTGCTGTGTATAGGAGCAGCACAGCCTGCATTGTGTGATGTGCTGTGTGAGGACAGTGCTGTGTATAGGAGCAGCACAGCCTGCATTGTGTGATGTGCTGTGTGAGGACAGTGCTGTGTATAGGAGCAGCACAGCCTACATTGTGTGATGTGCTGTGTGAGGACAGTGCTGTGTATAGGAGCAGCACAGCCTGCATTGTGTGATGTGCTGTGTGAGGACAGTGCTGTGTATAGGAGCAGCACAGCCTGCATTGTGTGATGTGCTGTGTGAGGACAGTGCTGTGTATAGGAGCAGCACAGCCTACATTGTGTGATGTGCTGTGTGAGGACAGTGCTGTGTATAGGAGCAGCACAGCCTGCATTGTGTGATGTGCTGTGTGAGGACAGTGCTGTGTATAGGAGCTGCACAGCCTGCATTGTGTGATGTGCTGTGTGAGGACAGTGCTGTGTATAGGAGCAGCACAGCCTGCATTGTGTGATGTGCTGTGTGAGGACAGTGCTGTGTATAGGAGCCGCACAGCCTGCATTGTGTGATGTGCTGTGTGAGGACAGTGCTGTGTATAGGAGCAGCACAGCCTGCATTGTGTGATGTGCTGTGTGAGGACAGTGCTGTGTATAGGAGCAGCACAGCCTTCATTGTGTGATGTGCTGTGTGAGGACAGTGCTGTGTATAGGAGCAGCACAGCCTGCATTGTGTGATGTGCTGTGTGAGGACAGTGCTGTGTATAGGAGCTGCACAGCCTGCATTGTGTGATGTGCTGTGTGAGGACAGTGCTGTGTATAGGAGCAGCACAGCCTGCATTGTGTGATGTGCTGTGTGAGGACAGTGCTGTGTATAGGAGCAGCACAGCCTGCATTGTGTGATGTGCTGTGTGAGGACAGTGCTGTGTATAGGAGCAGCACAGTCTGCATTGTGTGATGTGCTGTGTGAGGACAGTGCTGTGTATAGGAGCAGCACAGCCTGCATTGTGTGATGTGCTGTGTGAGGACAGTGCTGTGTATAGGAGCAGCACAGCCTGCATTGTGTGATGTGCTGTGTGAGGACAGTGCTGTGTATAGGAGCAGCACAGCCTGCATTGTGTGATGTGCTGTGTGAGGACAGTGCTGTGTATAGGAGCCGCACAGCCTGCATTGTGTGATGTGCTGTGTGAGGACAGTGCTGTGTATAGGAGCCGCACAGCCTGCATTGTGTGATGTGCTGTGTGAGGACAGTGCTGTGTATAGGAGCAGCACAGCCTGCATTGTGTGATGTGCTGTGTGAGGACAGTGCTGTGTATAGGAGCAGCACAGCCTGCATTGTGTGATGTGCTGTGTGAGGACAGTGCTGTGTATAGGAGCAGCACAGCCTGCATTGTGTGATGTGCTGTGTGAGGACAGTGCTGTGTATAGGAGCAGCACAGCCTGCATTGTGTGATGTGCTGTGTGAGGACAGTGCTGTGTATAGGAGCAGCACAGCCTGCATTGTGTGATGTGCTGTGTGAGGACAGTGCTGTGTATAGGAGCAGCACAGCCTGCATTGTGTGATGTGCTGTGTGAGGACAGTGCTGTGTATAGGAGCCGCACAGCCTGCATTGTGTGATGTGCTGTGTGAGGACAGTGCTGTGTATAGGAGCAGCACAGCCTGCATTGTGTGATGTGCTGTGTGAGGACAGTGCTGTGTATAGGAGCAGCACAGCCTGCATTGTGTGATGTGCTGTGTGAGGACAGTGCTGTGTATAGGAGCAGCACAGCCTGCATTGTGTGATGTGCTGTGTGAGGACAGTGCTGTGTATAGGAGCAGCACAGCCTGCATTGTGTGATGTGCTGTGTGAGGACAGTGCTGTGTATAGGAGCCGCACAGCCTGCATTGTGTGATGTGCTGTGTGAGGACAGTGCTGTGTATAGGAGCAGCACAGCCTGCATTGTGTGATGTGCTGTGTGAGGACAGTGCTGTGTATAGGAGCAGCACAGCCTGCATTGTGTGATGTGCTGTGTGAGGACAGTGCTGTGTATAGGAGCAGCACAGCCTGCATTGTGTGATGTGCTGTGTGAGGACAGTGCTGTGTATAGGAGCAGCACAGCCTGCATTGTGTGATGTGCTGTGTGAGGACAGTGCTGTGTATAGGAGCAGCACAGCCTGCATTGTGTGATGTGCTGTGTGAGGACAGTGCTGTGTATAGGAGCAGCACAGCCTGCATTGTGTGATGTGCTGTGTGAGGACAGTGCTGTGTATAGGAGCAGCACAGCCTGCATTGTGTGATGTGCTGTGTGAGGACAGTGCTGTGTA